>NW_013668524.1:43506-78307 GCF_000517525.1 Limulus polyphemus | reverse complement strand
CTTCGCTCTCTACGAGTGCAAAACACACACTAGCCCGAAACTCACCGTGACTACTGTTTGCTTTATCATACATTCAATCCCGCTGGTTCGTTCGTTTCTGGCAGTTATTTATATTTTAAAATGATTATTTCCGAAGAAATAATTACTCATCTAGGGTGCTCGAACATTAAACAATCCTCCTAGGAATATGGGCTTAACTTGAGAAAACGGGAAATTAATGCAGACAACGTATGTAAATTTAAAAGGTAAACGTGAGAGTAATGGTAAACAATAAAAAGTGAAGACCGAAATAAACTAAACGGCCTATATCGGACTGATGGTCCATCAGGGCGGCGGGGATCTAAAAATCCTATGCCGAGAATTTAATGTGGGGGAAACGGGAGTACCCCGAGAAAACCCACTTTCACTGGTAACGACCAATTCGTTACCAGTGCCCAGTTAGTCAGAAGAAGTAAGTAGGAAAGGCAAAGTGAAGTCCGGTACTGGGGGTTGATTAGCTTTTGAATGTGTTGTGGAGTCTCCTGATTTTCGCCATGGTTTTATTGTGGAACAGGTTCCGGTTCCAGGCAGGTGGTAAAGGCGTGGAGTACTCTGTGTCGTTGGTGAGTGGGCAGAAGGCACAGAAAGGTTCGTCAGGTAGGTAGAGGTCGGGGGTGTCAATTACTAGGGCGTTTGGTGAGATTGACGACGATGATGTGGAAAGTGGCTTGGGGCTGGGAGGTGGGTTGTTGTGTTTTTTATTGGCGTTGGTAACTGTGAAGACTTGCGGCTGGGTCTGGGTGCCTTTTTTTCTCCTAGTAGTGGTGGTTTGGGTTGACATGTCTTGTGATTCAGAAGTGGGTGAGGTTTGAGTAGCTTGGTCTGTTATAATAGGATGGGTGGTAGAGTACTGGTTGACGGTGGTTTTCTTTTGAGTGTTGAGAAACGTGGGCTTGGAGGTGGGTTAGGAAAGGTATGGGGTTTGTGAGGCTTACGGTAGGGTTTTTCTGCCTTAAAATGGTGATAATCAAGGTAGCAGCCGTGGGTGAGGATGAAATCTGCTGTTGTTTTGGAAGTTGTGACAACTTTTATGAACGAGGTGGGTGAACCTGTTTTCTTTGACAGGATACGGTGGATTGTAGAGTTGGTTGTAAATTCAAGTCCTTGATGAATTTCCTCTAGCGTAAAGGATAAATGAACGTTCCTGAGAAATATTGTGTGGAGTCTGGCATTGTTTTTGGGGGGTCAGCAAGTAACGGGAGTGTTTGAAGACCAAGGGTGGCGAAGGTAGCGGAAGTCTTCGAGTGACTTAAGGGTTGGAGGTGTATACCTCTTATTCATAGACGTCGGGTGCATTCAGGGAATACTCGGGCTTGAGGCTTATAGTGGCGGATGAAGTTAGCCGTGTCCCGCGGCGAGTGGTAGTCCATCGATGATTAATGGCGACGTAGGGTGAGACGGACAGCACACTGGCATGTATCAGGGTCGATAGCTAGCGAGAGAATGAATACCGCTGGCTTTTTTCGCCAGGCTTATATACTAACAAAGAGGCGTCTCGATCACACTCGAGCTTCCCCGATAATTCGAGAAACTCAATCATGCATGCGCTAGCAGAATCATGTGACTTCCGCTGTTGTAACACAGCATTAGCATTAGGATCGCAATCCTGTTATTCGGAACACACCTATACTTTACGGAACCAACCAAATTCTTTAAAATATATGGTGGTAATTTTTTCTCTCTAAAACACCTTTAATAGCTTCCTTCATAGCAACGCCGTGGAATCCTGATTAACAATTTCTTGTCATCACGCGCATGCACTACGTACAGCCGTATCAAGCATCGTTATTTACGCTAATTGCGTAAGCTAATATAATGTGCAGATAAACATTCTTTAATTAGGAGACTTCATCAAATTTGTGCTTGAAAGTTGGCGATGAGTAACTAACCGTCCACCATTATAATTCTTTTAAAATTTGAGCTAGAAACTGCTTGGCCTTACGAGTACTTACGTATCTGTACGTTCTTTCACCCTATAGTTTTGCTACTCTAAATCAGAAGTATTTAATCCCAATGACAAAAAACTAAAAGCAATCCCCTTTTACTCTTTGGTAAAGCTGTAGTAAAAACTTTAGACCGATATCTCGCGTGACCTTTTGCGTAGGCGTACTTAACAATTTTGTTCAAAGTAGAGTGGTTTTTGTTGAATAGTTTTGCACATGTAGCTTATATTTAGACCAAATTTGACACGTAATTGCAGGTTGTAAAGATCTATCAGTGTACCAAATTTGAAACAAAAATTCATAATTTGTTTGTTTGTTTGTAATTATGCACAAAGCTACACAATGGGCTATCTGTGCTCTGCTCACCACGGGTATCGAAACCCGGTTTCTAGCGTTGAAAAAATTCATAAAAGTTAAGTATGTTTTTCCAACAAAATGTTCGTACTGTTGGTGCGAAGGAAAAAAATAAATGAAGGAAGAATTTCAATCGAGATTTGATATCTCGTATATTTCTTAATGGATTAACCTGAAATTTGGTATATGAAGTAAGGGTTCAGTAGAGCACATCCACTGAAAACATGTGATGATTTGGATTAACACAGTTCGATCTACAAAAAGTTGGAAATCGCTAAACTATCACCCCTGTTAATAATACAATGTGTCCTGCAGGTTGTTTTGACCGTACCACACACTAGTGTGTCTTGATTGTAGAAGCTTAAGCAGTGCAGTGCTGCCACATATAAATGTAAGTTGTTAATAAAGGGCCAGGAAGCGATACGTTAAAACGCTAATCCTAGTGTGATGGTGACCAAAGTATAATGGTCGAAAAGCCGGGTTGTGTGGATGAAAATTTTTAAAAGTAATAAACATATCTATTATGGGTTCTTCTTCGTAATGGACTCGAAATGTTTTGTGTTGGTGTGATAACAGTGGTTTTTATTTCCCGCCAATGACTACTAACATTTGTTTTGTGTTTAGGTTACAAATATATAATAATCACTAGTTGTTGAAAACATTTTACTACCAGAACGATGATAAACCTGCTCTATATTCAGAGTTAAATGTATGTACTATATTTAACTAATCAGTTAACGTGTATAGAATAGCACTATAAACACATTCGTCGTATTCAGTGAAGATGGCAGACTCATCCCCCACTAAGTATCGGAACCAGATCAAGTGGGATATGAAATTGATTTATTTTTGGTGCTCTACGATCTTAATCAATGGAGACTGAGGCATAAAATATGTTGACAGTTTGTCTTCAGTACTTAAAAACATTAACTGCAGGTATCTGATATTAGTCCAATTAATTAAGTATAGTTTGACATTAATCAAAAGCAGGTAGTTATTGTTTGATATTGTCATTTCGTAATTAAGTACAAAGCTCTGCCCACCACGGGTATCGAAACCCAGTTTCTAGCGTTGTAAGTCCGCAGACATACCACAGTGCCACTGGGGGCCTTAAAGATAGCCCTTGCATATTTGAGAAAAAATTCTGTAGTTCAATTACTTGGACATTGAAACCACTAGTAACAATTTAATTGAGCATCGATTGACAGTGACTGTCAGTAATTCAATTTAGTATATGTTAACTCAAGATCAGAAGATGTACCAATATCCACATTTTGTTTGATAAATCTATTTCCGCTTAGCACTATAGATGTAATTTGATAATTTAATAGCATTTCATTTAACGAGGTCTATGTTGTTGAAATAACAAATTGTTACACAGAACAAACTTAAAGATCCAATTTTTTATTAAAATACTTCAAGAGTATCAAACATCTGTATTATAATTTGACAATTGTGACGAACACCTAAAACAGCTGTTATTATTTTATTTGTTTATGAATACTTCACAACTTGGTTTACCTGCTTTTAAAACTGGTAAGCCTATTTAAATAAATGTTTGCACATTAGCGCTTCTGCGATATTAACTTAATATTAACTTCTCACTAAAAACTTTAAATTCACACAAATAGAATGGTCGTTTTTAAGAAAAGTGTGGAATTTCATGAGGAATACTTTTTATCTTAAAACTGTAGACTAAAGGAATTTAAAGTTCTTTCAGGATCATGTTCAAATTGTCTATACAAATTTTGACAAATTATATAGTTTTACCCAGGAGTGAAATTCCCAAAAAATAATAGAGGTAGTCAGCTGGGTGAAGTGTACCTGTTCTTGGGAAAAATATCTAAGTGTAAACAAAAAACAACAAAGCAGCTCAAATAAGTTCTGGTACTAGTACCGCCATAAAAATTAAGTTCAGTACCAGCAGAATTTTACCCCTGGTTTTACCTTAAACTTAAAATTATTCTATGAAGAAAAGAAGTAGGACTGTTCACTGTTCTATAATTATATCATGAATCGCATTTTTTTTACACTTATATAACTATAACAACATGTTTGCCATAAGAAATGTGAAGTTATAAAAATAACAAAATATCATGGATTGTGTGTAAAATTACGGAATTATTTTTCACTTTAGAAATTATCGAACGAAATTTTTGTCTTACTCGAATATACCATACGTTATAAACTAAACATAAAAAAAATAAAAACATAAACTGGCATACGAAATCTATAATATTTTCAAATAAAAAATTAGACAAAGCTTCGAAAATCAGTTTACAGCGTATTTTTAACGTGCTGTTTAAGATTTTGAGAATTTTTTGCTAGGGCACAAATTTGCAATGAAAGAGTCAAACTATTTTTATTCCTTTGTATTAGATCTGTAAATCTAACCGTACTGAGGAATTTTCCTTGGTAGAAATATTAGAATATTACATTAAAGTGAAAAACAACCTTCATTTTAGAATACTAACAAATACATGCAGTTAGTCTGGCCAGTATATATGAAAAAAGACTTTAGTATAACACTTTAAAATGTGGGATTGTGTATTGGATTGATGGTAAATTATATTATAGAGTGGAAAAACATCGAGAAAACACGTAATCTTAACTTTGGGAATAAAGGTCATTAACTTTCATTACCCTTCTAATTCCTTGTTTTTTACATTTTTATTTACATTTTTACGAGGTGGCGAGATATCTTTTCTTAATCTTCTATAGACTTTTAATTATTTTGATGTAACAGTGGAACATGTTTCTAAGGTTGTGGATCAATTTAACATTAAGAGCTTATAGGTAACAGGAAACAGACGCAATATTTCAATTTTTAAAGAAATATTATTTTCAGTGCGTCTGGTAAATTGTTTTTAATTAAATTCACTACACTTTTAAAGTATGTTTACTTTATAAAGAGACGCAACTCTTAGTCTCAAGTTAGGTTATCGATAAATACAGTTAAATGTTAAAAATTAGTTACCTTTTCAGCAAACCTTGATTAATACTAAGAGTATCCAACAAACTTTGATTACTAATATATTATATGTTCCAACAATCATAGATTACTACTAATATAGTTCAACAAACCTTGATTACTACTAATAATAGTCCAACAAACCTTCATTACTAAGGTATTCAAAGGCTGAAATATATACTATGCTATAGATGAAAGTATGTGGCTCTGAAAAAAATCTAAACCTATTGAATAGTGTACATATAATTTGCAACTTTTAATCGAAATAAGTTACATTCGATTCTGATAAAGCTGTCGGTAGTGTAAAACTAAAAAATGGTAATCACTACACTTTTTTTGTATCTGAAAAGTAGAGTTATTATTCCAAGGCTTAATGTAAAAAAATAATAATCACATGACACATTAAAATAAAAATCTGTTATCTATCTTTATCATATATTGACACTTATTCTTATGGCTAGAAGTTCGTCTTTCGGGAAATGACAATTGATATTTTAGCGTTTTTCTCAAAGATTTTAGTAATTCTGAAATCCCTTAAAAGAAAAGGTTTTAGTAACCCAATATCCCTTAAATGGCAACTAACTTTATTTCTCGTTTTAAGTCATTAACACAATACATTTAGAACGAACAGTAAAACTTGACACTTATAAGTATCCTTATTTTCAGAAATGGTTAAGTGCCACTTAAAAATGTCACAAATAGTAGAATAGTGGGTAAATATCCTTTACTGTAAGTTTTTGTGTTTTTTCTCAGTATGTTCTCGATATTTTTGGTGTATCTATTCTTATTTGTTATTAAATCATTTTTAATATTTATAATATACATTCTTACAACATTTGAAGCTTAAAGAGAATTAACACCAGGAAGCTCACAAAATCATTTTTAAAATTTCGCGTTTAAAATACATATGAATAGTTATGATACACGTGTGTTTTTAATAAGATATATATATGCACATTTTTTTTGTTTTTTTTTCAAACGGTTATATTATACGTGGTAACAGTGTGTGTGTGTGTGTATGAATTGAAGCGTTAGAGCGCTATTAAAAGTAAGGAATTATATTACAAAAAAGTAAAAACATCATAGCTTTCTGAAAGATGTAACTATAGGTCAAACAATTTAATGTAATCTAAACAAAACAAAAAAAAGTACTTAAATATGAAATCTAAGAATTAAGTAATTATTAATTGTAGTAACAATAACTTAAATACTTAAAGTTATATGAAATGCTCAACTAACAGAGCTTTGAAATATTCCAAGCAAGCGGTTTATTCCTTTTCTTCTGATAAACCGTTCGGTAAATTAAACACTCGAAGGGAGAAGAAATTTTGTTTATAACTAGGTTCACATAGGATTTCAAAGTTGTAACTACGATCTTTAACACACTAGTAATTATTTACAACATTACTAGAAACATACCATATTTTAACAGTTTATAAAACCATACCCTACTTCAACAAACAGTTTGTCCAATTCTCTAACAGTTTTGAACAATTGAATCAACAGCTATCTTCAAGTTATCTCGCGTTCTAAAGAGAATAAATTCAAGTGATTACGCCTCATTGGTTCCTTCAGTAAATTGCATCCGCAGTGGTACCCTCATCAAAAGATAAAGATGCAATATTAGAAACTGTGACATGTTGGTTGGAAAACAAAATCGTATTTTGGAACTTTGCTGACTATTACTGGTCCATTTCTTTTTTCAAGATGCAATTCTAAAACGTTACTAGCAGCAAAAGTTCAACTAACGGGCCAGTGTTTAATGGAATACCCTCTAGATAAATTGATAATAATAACAAAAAGAGCGCGAGATTTGTAATCTTCTAGTCATTTGATATCTATATAATTTCGAATGGTCACATTAATTCATTACTCTTGTTGTTGTTTGTTTTAGCACAAAGCTACACAATAAGTTATATGAGTTGTGTCCGCAGTGGGGATGAAATCCCAAATTTTACTACTGTAAACCCTGCAGTTTAGCACCTAGTCATTGAGGGACATCCACTATTCATAATATTCTAAAGAATTTGGCTGATGACAAAAAACAACAACAAAGGTTTCGCTATTATTCTACTTAATTTTTTTATTATTAGTAGTAGTATCTAGATCTCGTTCTAAAAACAATATACAATAAGATATCGTCTTTTCTTCCAATGTAATTGCTTTCTACATTACAAACCTTAAAGATGTGTAACATTACTTGGTGTTCATTGAGGCTGACATCACCCTACATTGTTTACTTTTATAGACATAAAAATCACACATACACACACACACACATACACATATATGTACATGTTTTAATGAATCCGACTTTTCTCTTCAATTTTATTATTAATTAATTAATTAATCCATGCATTATCTTCATGGATTTTTTTATTCTAGCAGACAAAATTTGCCAAGTAAAAATAAATTTAACTTTATATGAAAATTTTCTATTTAATAGTTCTAACTAGTCTAAATCGTCCAACATCCTCATTTTATTAATTCAGACACTTTTAAAGCTACTATGTGTTTTTTTAAATTTATACATTTCAAGTCAGTTTATTCAGAAGAATGAATGCAAGGCCTGTAATAACAAATGTTCAAGTAACAAAGCAATCATACTTCGTTCTCCATAAATTCTTCATGCTCTCCCGAATAAAAATAACCTATTTTAGTTAACATTTAAATTAAATTAATTTAATTAATTAATTAATTTTAATTAACCAATTATTCGATTAAAGTAGTCCAGAGTTGATGATAGGTTGTATTGAGTAGCTGCCTTCCATTTTGTCCATCACTTCGAAATTAGGGACAGCTAACGCACTTATCGCTCACTGCTAGATTTACATGCCGCCTTACCCAATTATTGGAAATTATATGAATAAGTTAAAACCATTGAATTCTACTTGAAAGAATTAGGACTGTGGTTTTAAAATTAGGAGTATGGTTTTGGAAGAGATAATTTAAACTGTAATAAATAAATGCTATTTTTAGCAACTGCACTTACATCATTTAAATGCTCCCGGCAGGAATTGGGAAGGCCGTAAGTAAATTGTGCATTAACTAAGACAATGGTATAAAAGAATGTTATACAAATTCAGTGAACGTGAAGTTTGTTTCTTTTACGATATGGCCTGATGATTAGGGAACTCAACTCACAACCTGCGGGTCACGAGGTCGAATCTCCTTATCAAACCCTTCGTTGCTATGACTCAGGCGAGGGCCAGCCAGTTTACCTCATCTTGGGGGCTGTTTTAACCAACCTATAGGTCAAATTGTTCCCAACCATAAAAAGTTAAATATGCAATCCTTATTTCAACTAGAAATAGTATTTAGAGCAAAAAATTGGTTTATTTTAAAATATTTTGCTTTTTTTCTAACTTTCATCTTAATTGGTGAACACTGCAATCAAACTTAAGTTTGGGTTCTTGCCCCACCTCTTCTACCTTCAAACTGCTTAGCTTCGTTACTCATATCTGAAACCTAATACACGTCGATAGGTTTGATTTAACTTTAAATGACTTAGTGTCGGGCAATGTTCATTTGTCTATAACATAAATCTTGGGTAAGATCAATCTTGTGTAGTACTTCTAGATACACACTATTTTTACGTTTCAAGAAGAACAGTAACCGCAATAAGTAGAAGAACGTCAGAAAATGTTATGGAGGAACAAACCAGAATTCTCTGACCCTCATTGAGTTGAAAAACAAAACAAAAAACTGAGTAGCATCTTTTATTAAACAGCAACAGAAATCAAAATTAACGATAGTATAAAACACCAGAAGTGCCATTCTTATCCAGAAGAAAGAACTGGTCAAAATCTGAAGACAATTCGAATGATAAAAAGAATTTCTCGATAAGACTGGAAAAGTACATCAACTATATACAAAATCTCTTCCAGTATGTATGTACTACCCATGTCACTGTTGGTCATTCCTAACAGTAAATAAGGAAAACATGTGCTAACCCGTTAAAGGGTAAATATCGCTTCTCATATATATACATGGTGTGTTCTACTTTAGAGTAAACTTCCCACAACAAAGCGAGTGTGACACCAGAACAAAAACTGAATAGGGCAAAAGTAATTTAGTCACATTACATGACCGACATTTTGCTGGAAACGTATATGTTTGAAACTTTTAGAAAATTCTTAGTTAATATGAAACGCTCACCTTAATAAACTAAAGAAGACGGGAAACACTAAGTATATTTTACATACCTGTTGAAATTCAGACTTACTCCTGGGCCAATAGAGGATTTGAAGGAGTGAAAACTGAGACATGAATGGATTTGTAAAATCCTTCCTTTTAATAAGATAATTACTTTAACCAACTTTTTAATGTCATGCAATAGGCTGTTTAATAGCGAAGGGATGTGTTAATGGTCTAAAAGTGATAGAGGTATGAAGGAATGTTTCTTACTCTTCAAGAAGATTATGGAAAACACGGATTGGTTTGATTATATTTACACTCTACTGAGTGGACTAACCTAATAGTTGCTTATCGTATTAATGTTGTTACCGGAATGTAGTAAGATACAATATTTAAGTCCAGCATGACGTCGTAATCCATGTTAGAAAGAAAAACGTATTTTAATGAATTGGATAGGGTTGCTGTCTGAGATCTTATGTGATTATTTAAAGTCTAGATAGGCTATTCTTATTCCGGAAACAGACGTTGTTAACAAGGTCTTGTTGCAGTGTATTTTTCAGTTCACGGGCTGAACCATTTGTAAAAAAAGCGGACTAAATTACCATTAACAATGATTAAGTTGATATGATCGAGTCATTATCATGTTATAAAGGAAATAATAAAATTTGGCCTATGGTGGAAAGCTACCTGAACCCCGTCCACTGCCGGTAATCGAACCCAAGATTTTACCGTTGTAAGTTTAAACTTACCGCTGACTCGCTATGGTACTTGTGTTTTAAAGAAGCGACGATTTTCACACTATAATCCTCAAGCTTCACTAACCCCTGAAATATTGATTTGGAAGATGTTCATAGCTGGTGATTAATTTCAATAAAGTCATGATTTTTCATAATTTTAACACCTTGCAGTGCCGTACATATAGGTGGGTAATACGGAGTGGCTGTCTCACGAGCCCACTTGACCCAACTCAGATACATAACATTGATTGAACTTTCTGCCCATGGGTGTGTCTAATGATGCCCAGTCCATACTCGTATAGGCTCACTCGTAAGATATACGAAATTAACACTTTTGTGACCCAGGAGTCCACCAAATATGCAGTTATAACTCTTGAAAGGCCCAAATGTTAATAGGGTTGGCACGATAATCGTTGACGCTCCCTACACAACTAGAGGCCCTCTCCCCCCCCCCCCCCCCCCCCCCCCAACAAGAGGCCCCCTCCCCCCCCCCCCCCTCCAGCATATATTTTTATATTTTCATTGTTATGATTTACCGAATTCTTTACCTGCACAACACTAGTGAGTTTAATCCTGGTGTGTGTGTGTGTGTGTGAGTGGGGGGGGGGCAAATATTATTCAACCTCCTTATAAGTTATAGGTCTACTTATGTCGCAGCAGAGATAATTATTCTGCCATCTGTGTAGTAATTTAGCATTATCAACTAACGTCAGATGATGAAAAATAAAATGATTTTTCAGGTTAATGGAATTTAAAGGGATGATATTGCAAGTTAATGGAATATAAAATGTTTACGTTAGCTAAATGCTCGGATGAAAAGGATAAAGATGGAATGAGATTGTTATTAATTATTTTCTCTACACTTTTTTCAACTTATAATACATCTTAAGTGTTGCTTATAATGATATGCAAATCAACTTTAAAATGTGCGCATTCTCAATTCACCACTCGAAACACGTAATTCGTATCATTTAGAGTAAACAAGTGTATGGCCAATGCTTTATTTCTGTTGGATCTCTCCGGGTCAGATCCGGATTACCCCCCCCCCCTACTAATATAAAGGCGTGGGTACAATTTCTGATATTTGCCTGACTTAGTCAACGACATTATTTCCTTCCAGCTACATCCTACATTGTAGCCCCAATAATGTTAAAACGGTTGTTTTCTGGAACTAAAAATCCTCTCCCAACTTTCGTCAACTGGAATCCGATAGATCTTTTTATTTAAATGTTTACACAAAATATGTATTTAATTAATAAAGTTATTCGTGTTGTTCAATACTTATACTGATTGATAAACAGTGAATACTCACACATACATAGATACACACACACACACACAACAAAAGGAAAAAGAAGCTATATTCAGTGTTTAAAGCACAAATGGGGGTTGTTCGGTGGTGGAGGGGCGAGATGGTGTTTGTGGAGTTCAAAGAGTAGTGACTTGAGGCGAAACTTGTATTATTATTTATTATGCGAAACCAAAGTGTTGTGTGTATGGTGTTTGCAGCAGTATATCGTTTTTTTTTAAAATTATTTTTCTTTATTTTTACCTGCATTTCACACCGCCTTTAAATGTAACGTATACTAAAACAACAATTCCGAAGGTTAGGTCTACACGAATTTTAACCCAGAAAAAAATTATTCTGAGTTTGACGTTAAAGTTGTTTCTAATTAACAACTGGATTTGTTAGACAATAGAAGGTATCAGTTAAGGGTTAATTATACGTCTAAAACCTACAAATAAATTTATAATTAAAATTATAAATTTACACCTAAGATTCATAAGACATTTCCAAAATACTTAAGCGTTAAAGAAACTGTTTTTTTTTTTTTAATTATGCACAAAGCTACACAAGGGCTATCTGTGCTCTGCCCACCACGGGTATCGAAACCCGATTTCTAGCGTTGTAAGTCCGCAGACATGCCGCTGTGCCACTGGGGGGAGTTAAAGAAACGAAAACAAATTTAAGTACCTTTGTTGCTGACGTAATAATTGCCTTTCGGTAACATTTATTGGTTTGCTTAAAAAAAAGGTTCCATTTGAACATATATATCATTTGATCTTACGCCCGTTTGCGTTTTAAAATTTAAATACTGTTAGACACAATACAACTCATAACTACTTCAGAATACAAATCGCTTAATTTGCTATTGTAAACACTAAAGATAACTTAGCACAAACTATTAACCACGGTTAATAACAATAAAAATAATTTATGAATAAGTAAATCAAAACTCATTTCTCATCATCTGTATATAATACAAATACACTAATGCGATCTTTAAAAGATCAGTAATGAATCAACAGAGAATTTTTTCTTCGTGTTCCTTCTTTTTAAGGATTTTAACCCCAGATACCTGAAATCCATTTGGAGCATCTACTGGAAAAATTGACAAAATGTTTAGAAATATATTTCAAAATTTTTAGTTTAAACATGGGCATGAAAAAGGAGTACCGTCCTGATATAAGAAAATAAGTTTCACTTTAGTTTGTATGAAGGCTCTTTGATTGAATTACTAGTCTTCAAGTTGCTGAATTGTAGTAGGCTGCGACAGTTATCTATGTTATAAGGCTTTTATCCTTTCTTCTACACTTTTACGTTTTTGATTTACTTGAGAAATGGATAAATAGAATGAAACACACCATATTTTTGTTTCGGTCGACTCCTGCTACATAGTTTATGGTATTTCGGTTAGTTATTTCCAACATTTTAGCAGATGGCGCTAGTTACATAGCACAATGTGTATGTTGCACTGTTTCATTAGACAATAATTGTAATTTTTTCTTCTCTACCACTGTTTTGTTCCACCTACCCCAGATGCTAGCAATCCACCTTGAAGCTGGTCTGAGTCGATGAAGGTGCTGACGATCCACAGCGTAGTAGGACTGACTCTACTTCAATCTGTTCCTGTTATTAAACCACTGGTTATTATTAAAACCTATTGATTTCGAAAAAATAAAAATCTTGACGACTTTGTGTAATACGGAAATTACGAATCTACTATATTTCAATAAACTGAACACTGTATATTACACGCTTTAATTTTTGTTGGCTTTCATTAACTCCAGTATGAACAAAGTATTTACCACCCGATACGCTTTTCTGAGCAAGGTTTTTATAGGTACGTGTATTTAAGTGTCTTTGACCATCAGAGTGCGCTGATGAGTCGAAATATTTGAACTTTGCTAATTAAGACGTAGGCATTTATTAATCATTAGATCCTAAATTTTGGCACGTTTCAAACTGGTAATATGAAGTATCTATTTCACTGTCCTTTTTTTCAAATAACACGTAAACTAAAGCCTAGCATGACGCCTTACTAACTCGATAAATTGTTACTACATTTCTTTAAGTTATTATTATTATTACATTTTTGAATTTTATTAATTATCTTCCAACTTTTTGTTTCATTCGAGTAATTCTTCGATACAAAATGCTTTATTCACAGTCACCCTGTATTCGTATAGCGTCTTAAAGAGACTCCGTGAGAAATGATACAGTAAAAATACTGAAGTCAATGAGTTTCACAAGTTTATTACTATTACTTTGTATTATTCAATGTACAATGATTAAAGCAAACTGCCACACAAGGTAACGGTACAGAACTTGGTTTATTGCGTGCTACTGAAGATAGTGTTTTAACGTACATGCAGTACTTCAGTTTTGTATAATTACAATACTCTTTACACGCCACAAAATCACGTGACATCACAAGGGCACTATAAAGATACAGACATGACGTCACTCCATTGAATACAACTATTGACTTCAAAATAAAATCCACAAGATTGCTATCAAATTCTAAAACCAAACTTAATACACATAAATCAACGAAACCTTATATAAATATGACTAGCACCTAGTGGGGAAGCAGTTTTGTACAAGCTGTGACATAGGATGAGGGAGTTAACATGTTATTTCATCCTCTACAAGCTTCAAGAGTGATCAGGCAATTGATAAAATAAGTAGATAGTGAATTTATACTCTCAGCCTGACAAACTTATGTATCAAACATTTCAGAAAAGCAATTTTAAGGGCTAGTACTTTATATTAGAAAAACAGCAACTGTTCATTTCTTTTGCCCCCACCCCTCCTTTTTTTTTCCGAGATGTCAGCAGACCCAGAAGTTAATAACAGTGTACAAGCTTATTAACAATAGTGCAATAGCGTTAAAGTAATTGATATATGCTAAAAGCGAGGAAAATTTGCGGAAATGGATGCAAAATATAACTGGAAAAAACACAAGAAAACTTTTTAAAAAGTGCTTTGCTAGAAAATGGCATGCAGTAACAAAACAGTATGGTATATCTTTACCATTTCAAGAAACTATGTACCGGCCTGACGATTCGAGAAGAACGCTCTTCTTTTGGATCTGGCTTTTATGCACCTGAAGAAGAACGAACGTCGTGGCAATAAGCTTATGTTTTAAGTGGTAAATATATCACGTTATGCGTCATTTAATCACAGTAATTGGTCAGAAATTTCTCATTTTCTGAAGTATCAAGTTTTGAATCAGTCTCAGACAAAACAATGTTGATATATATATATCTTGTAGACACTCCAGAAGATATCTTAAAATCGTTCGTTACAGTTAACTTTATTTCCATAAACCAACGAACTTTTGTAAAACCAACTACTAAAACTTTCTCGTAAAACCAGTTCATACTTTTCGTGGAGCTTCAAAATGTTTAGCTTTACTTACACGCGATTAATTAAATTGTATTAACTATCACTAGATAATAAACAAAACTGTACAATATTTGGTCTATTAAAAAATTATCTTGTATTAGAAATGACTCGTCGCAAAACTGTACTTAAATCAATTGATTAACATTCAAAAGAGTGATGACTGGAATACATTCTTTCTACTAGCAAAGTTCCGCCAATGGCTCACCAAGTTTTGAAAAAAATATTTGTTTTTATTTTGATACATTTTTATGTTGTAAAAGTTAGGTAATTTGCATCCATTACCGGTTTTCTCCTCTTGAACATTAAAAAAAAAACTTTTTAATGAAAAGAAGCGGCTTTCCGTGCTTTAATATTTATAAACAAAACCATAATGCTAAATCTACATCATATGCATATAATTCACTGCCTTTCATAAGACTTCCAGAAAACGTGCTGATCCTTGCAGCATGAATGATGAAGCTATTGTAATCTATGATGTATCTTTGGAAACGAAAAATATTCAAAAATGAAAGTTGCAAAAGCAACAAAGTAAAAAAACAGCATTTTTTTATATGCAAGGAAAAAGCTATTAAGATCAATTTTAAATGTGCTTATTAAACTAGTGATGCAAAAATAACACACGCAACGGAGCATTTAAAGAACTAATAAAAAGAAAGTAATGATTACCAGGCGGTAACGGCTTATGTTTCAGCTATCTGTGTGGTGACCAGTGTGTTGAAATGGTGTTACCTCAGAAGGGTAAATATTTGAATTCCATTCGTTCGAATGTAGCTACTATTCGTCATTATTCTATAACTTTGTTAATTCCAATTGTTTAGTTCAATGATAAATCTATCGAATGTGTTCAGTTGGACCAAATTATCGAATGTGTTCATTTGGATCAAACTTATCAAGAATGTTTAATTGGATCAAAACTATCGAATATGTTCAGTTAAATCAGGCCTATCAAGAAATTTTAGTTGGATCAAACCTATCGAATATGTTCAGTTGGATCAAGTCTATCCAATATGTTCTGTTAAATCAGACCCATCAAGAATATTTAGTTGGATCAAACTTATCGAATGTGTTCACTTGAATGAAGCCTATCGAATATATTCAGTTACTTGGGTGGGTGCTTGTCAAAGGATTGTGACTCAGAAGTTATAATTCATATCTTTTTTTTAGCTACGAATATGATAGGAAGTCAGCAAGGTATGGGCAGGATTTTCTAATTTGGAAATTTGAACTTTTTCATTTAGATCAGGATCCTTTGCATTAAGTATTTCTTTCAAAACATTGCATGTTAATCTTCGTTTAGCGGACAAAGTGATGTTTGTATTACTTCCTTTTAAACTCGGAGAAGGAATACTTTTTTGTAACTAGGGTTATTTAAAATTTCAGCTTTGAATAGTTGATTAGGAGTTCTGCTGAAGAGCTTGCTTAACCAGTTGACGAAGGTCGTTTCTTAAAAATCCTCGTGAAAAAGTGACTGTTCTTAATAACAATGACGATGAAGGACGTGTATAGAGAGTACTGGTTCCGAGTTACAGATCACACGGTGTTTTAAAATTACGAAATTGTTTGTTTGTTGTTGTACAAAAACCGTTATTAAGGGATAAACCTACACATGCTTTTGTAACTAATGCTTCATGGTAACGCCAGTAATTCAAACGAATACGCTAAAACAAACAACAACAACAACAATACCAGTTTCATGTTTTGTAAGCGTGCAATATCAAGCTAAAAACCATGCTTGCCAACATGCAATACAATTCATTGAAATACATTCCAACATGCTGTAACAATTTAGCACACAGAAAAATGAATTTAGGAACTATTCCCATTGGCAACGATATATAAGCAATAACATAGCTACTGACATCTCGTACCATTGACAACACATCTAATCACCTGATGGTAGAGCCAGGAGGCACGTGAGGGACCCGGAAACGACATTTTGCCTTACTTCTTAGACCCGATCTTCCATATGATTGGGGGTTTGCTCCCTTATTTTCTCACCATGCTGGAACTCATCCATTTCCCAGCAATGATGGAAGCGATGTAACTCACCTTCACAGTAAACAGTAAAAACTTATGAATCTAAATCTGCAATCAAAACTAAATATGAATGAAGAACTGTAGAAGTAAAAAAAAAGAAAAACGCAAAAATGTAATATTTATTTATATCACACGAAACAAAAGTTTCCAAAGGTCATCTTAATTTGATGCACAAGCCACTAATTTTGTTTGTTTATTATTAAGCACAAAGCTACACAATGGGCTATCTGTGCTCTGCCCATCGCGGGTATCAGAACCAGACTTACCGCTGAGTCAGTAGGGAAATGGTGACACTTTAATACTCAATATATCAAAACCAAAACCAACTACATTAATTCGTTCAAACAACATTAAAGAAATTAATTTCAAATATCTGTTAGTTATGCAATTTAGAGATTAATATTTAACGAAAACCACTATATAGTGATTGTTTAACATTTTCATTTTTAAAAGGGATCAAAACGCTCCTTTCTTTTACAATTAAGGTAAAAAACCCATTCCTTAGAAAAGGTTTAATAAACGAGATTTGTTTGATCAAGAAGTAATTTCTAAAGGTGTTTTAATGAACAATATTTATTGACATAGGTGGCCTTTTTCTTTCTTCAATTTGTGTTTTGGTATTACAGATATTGAAATTTGGCATTAAATGTTGCCTTTTCTGAGAACTGAAGGATCCATGTTCTCTAATTCGGCGCGCATCGGTTTAAAGAAATGAACTACTTACCTGATGATGAAGTAGTTAAAAAATACACTCTTTTTTACACAGTTCATAAAGTGCTTCACAAGTAATTATTCCAAGATAGCAACATTTCATACATTATCCGGTCCCCAACATTAACATAAAACGTCAGTATTAATTGCTAAATCGCCATAGATAATTATTCATAGTTGCATAGGAGTTAAATATTACTTGGCGAAATAACTACGCGTTCACATTTTAAAAATGACCATTTCTTTCGATTGTATCATTCGTGGCATTTTTCTCTACCGATTATCGTAACATACAATATGAAGGATCATAGAACCTCAGAAACAGGTAAGTTCATTGTTGAGCAAAGATTAGAATTAGCAAAAGTAGTCACCCAAGATTGTTACCAATATACACTAAGTATACCTGTTACCAGTGTTGTGATGACGTAAATCTAGTAATGAAACCTGTTAATTTTTGTTTAGTATTAGAGCCCCTAAACAAAAATAATAACAATAAACAATTAATTTCAATAATATAATTCAAACGTTTCTGAACATCACTGTATGAAGAAACAAAACTATTACTTCTATAAACTATTTCGTTGGCTAAGCAGGAAGTGCACCGCAATACATGCAATTAATAATGTGAAAGTCAAGTAATTTCCAAAACATTTGAATAACTAAGAAGTTTTAAATATCTCCTTTGCTAATGCCTTAATCATACCGTCCTTTTAATAGTTTACTTACAAAATTGATAAGTATTTTTATT
Source organism: Limulus polyphemus (assembly GCF_000517525.1). Lineage (NCBI taxonomy): Eukaryota > Metazoa > Arthropoda > Merostomata > Xiphosura > Limulidae > Limulus > Limulus polyphemus. Next base: position 59,937 of record NW_013668524.1, on the reverse strand, counting down.
GTAGGTGTTACGTTGCAATGCAAAGCTATGGATACCATAATGCTATGTTAGGACTAATATCTACTTCATATCTGCTGTAGAAGTAAAACAATGAAATAATATCATCACATTTCGGCAGAATACGTTAGTGTCAACTGACATCAAAATGTCATGCAGTATACAAAACCTTCTCGTTACACAGATAGAAAATATTCTGTAAACGACTGACCAAATAAGGTGAGGTTTCGGAGATGGGAAATATCAATTCACAGTATCTATCCTAAGGGAAATTGCTGTATTTTTAACATTACCTAGAGAGCAAGTAAATAAATAATCTAAGTGCTCGCCAAGTAAACAAAATTCATCGTTCATCATTTTTAGAACACTCCATTAATATCATCTTGTTACGTCGTAATTAAGCTTATTTCATCCGATTTTGTTATGTCATTACACAACAGATAAGTTTATCAAGCAAAAAGATAGGTTGAAAATCATAACTAAAATTTTCATCCAAATATATCATTTGGAATCACGGTTCTTTATAAAAAATTTTAACTACAAACAGACTGTTAAATGCGTATTATACAGTAGAAAGAGAAAATCCAGTTCAAAGGTTGAATAAAAAACCCCAACAAAACAACTTGTGTTTGATGGTTCTGATTGTAAACTTTGCAGGGAAAAGATAAAATGTAGGTTTTTTTTGAAGAAAATGGACTTAGAAAAATATAATTATCATAAACATCTGTGTGCAGCGGAAGAAAAAGTGAAGAATAACTCCCTGACTGATATCTCATGAAAACACACAATAAAAGCAAAATGTTTCTGCATTCCTAACAATAATAAAACTATTGACGATTTTCTCCTTGATGTTAAGAAAACTAACAAACTAACGTTTCCCATGACTAGAATTAAAAAATCTAAACTTTCAAATACTCAAAACAAACTTTATAAAAGTCTCATGTGATTATACCCTTTAAATATGTATTTTTTTTTGCGTTCAAATATTCCCGAAACTGAAAACTCAGTTGAGTGTCTTGCATAAATGTTGAAACTTGTGTAAACAAATCAGTACCACATGCTTTTCTTCAATTTCTATTAGGGTTAACGTGAAAACAAACAAATACTATATGATCATCTTTAACTTCTGTTAGGGTTAACGTGTAAAGAAACAAATACTATATGGTCATCTTTAACTTCTGTTAGGGTTAACGTGTAAACAAACAAGTGCTATATGCTTTTCTTCACAAGATCGTGTAAAGATTTTACGATAAAGACAAAATCATTCTAGAAGTGACACTTTTCTTGACCAAATTTTCTATTGAAACATGATATAATTACACCACTGTGTTACCAAAGTGCAACGGTCATTACTGAATTTACAATAAGGTAATACAATTTGCTTAGAAATAACTGTACAGTGTTTATACAATTTTAAAAATTAAATTAATGAGTGTATATGTATGTGTGTGTCTGTATGTACGATATTAAGCTCAAAGCTCCTCAATGAGCTATCTGCGCTGCTCCTACCGCGGATATCGAGCCCTCAATGTTAGCGTAATAAGCCTTCAAGCTAACTATTGAATCACATCTTACATGCCATCTAACACTCCGTCAGGTATATATATAAACTAGAGCTTGTATTTATCAATGAATGTTTTTCTTTATTAATAATTATACCTACTTTCCAGGATATATGGTAACATTATAAAATAAACAGGTCATTGTCACGGTCCAATTAAAAATTCAGTGAATTAAAAATATGTTAGGGTTTGCATTTAAAAGGTGCCTTCTTAACTTACGAAAAATATGTAGTTTTGAAACAGTTATGGGATAATTGATTAATATCGTTAATAATACATAAAGTTAGCGAATAATGATATTAGGTCATTCGTAATCGTCGACAATGTTTACCTTATTGACCGGACTTGTTAACTCCCAGAAAGTTTCAATTCTGACTTAAAACAAGAAGAAAAACGACAACCATTCAGCACATTCCACGTTTCGATGGGAATAGACACTACATCTTCTATAAAGGAGATTACCCTAAGTAACCATTCGTGTGTTTGGTGGCAGGTGTTTGGAGGGAGTGACATTAGCTTAGTCTAGAAAGAAATGTTTATTCGTTTTTGAATTTCGCACAAGGGCTGTGTGTTCATAAATGTCTCGAATTTTGTAGTAGTAGACTAGAGAAAGAATAGCTAAACAACGAACGTTCACTATCAATTCTTAAGCCACTCTCGTATGATTGAATAGTTGTATTTGATCGTCATTCTTATAGAGTACTCATGGCATCAAGATGAGGAGCGCATTTTTGCGGGAGCGGGTCGCGAAGAATGAATCCTGATTCGCAATTCGGGCACACTAACAACTAGGCCATGCTCGGCCTTTATAGATATAAATCCTGTATTACTGCACACTGTTTTCAATATACTCTGATATCATAAGCAGCCGAAGCTTTCTGACGAAAAAAAACCAAAAAACAACAACACTAAAATATTATGTTGATGATAACAAGCTCATCACACACACACTAGTCTACAGAATCTACTTTGTCTGAAATATTGAATTTCGTTTGGCGAGAAAGGTAGTGAAACAACACTTTCTGAATACAAGCTAGATGAAAATTTCAGGTGAGTTTTGATTTTTGCCTCTTCAAATATTACACTAATTTTACATTAATGCGAAATCTTATTTTAAATTCAGAACTGACTGTCGCATTACTTTGTTTCTTTATCATGCTGTCACATGCATCGTTAAAAAATAACATTTCTGGAGTAACTTAGTCGTTCTATGTTTGGTCTCTACGCACATTAATATGTATTACTCGATCACAAGTATGTACATATAATTCGCTGCTGTAGATCAGCATATTTTCCTTAAACAATAAAAATAACTTCCAAACTAGGTCCTAAACATTAGATTTTGTATAAAATATTAAAAAAAAATTAAACGAAATCAACGAGCCCATTCGAAGAAATGTATAAATGTCATAGGGCATAGCACCGTAAAAAAGATATCTTCAGAAAGTAAATATTCCAAAACATACATGTAAGTACCAATAACAACACATTTACTTAATGCATTGGTTGATTAGAATAATGTAACTACTTGCTGTTAATGCTAAACGGAACAATAAACATTCCTTACTATACACAATTTTTGGTACATTGTACATAGTTCTTCATTAAAGTTAATAACTCTGTGCTCATCCATCATCGCAAAACCCAACCTTTCTAATCGCAATAACTGATAGAAAATGTTTAGCTGTTTAGAGTTAATTAAGTAAGAGTAATTCGATGAAGCAGTTACGAGCTCTTTGAAAAGCATGAATTACAAGCGGAAGGAGTGTCACTTCAGGTAGATTTTATGTTGTCTTTGATGGGTTTTTTTTTCCATCGCCACAAGATACGAAACCTTAATTTGCCTATTCAGAATGTTTAGTTTTTGTACACTACACAGGCTAGCTACAATCAGACTATTAGCCAGGCATTTTACACAGCCAGAATTAAGTCACCAAAATAGCATAAACACATGGTGATTTATTGATGTAGGGACAAAGCCAAGATGTTCCTATTGCTTGAAAGTCTCCTAGATATTGCTAAGAAGAGAAGAAAAAATTGTAGCCTAAAGATGATGGTCTTGAGTCAGTAGTCCACCACCAACACGGGAGAAGGTGCCATCTGGGAAACGAAGCATTTTAGTTAGTTTAAAACAAGACTTTGATACTACAGAAGCGAAATTCATCTTATAAACGAACAAACTTACTGTTTAATATATTAGCAATCGGTAAAATAGCAAATCTTGAAACTTTGAAATGAAGTTAGTTTACCAATAAAATTCGTTAAGTAAATTTCCACTGTAATCGTACAATTATTTAAAATGATAAAGAAATAATACCAGAATCTAATCTAAGATACCACATAATCTTCTATATGACATTAGACTGAATTGGTACACACACATAATATTTATTATAGATGGGTGACTGTCTATTTATACATCCAGAAACGAAAGTCTAATGTTAGTTATGTCATTGCCACAAAAAACAGAAAAAAAAACATTGTGCTAAATAGATAGAATATTAAAATTAAAATATCATATATAATGCTTTAGTGTTTATGTATGAAATATATTCATTTGCATAAGCATATTTTATCATCTTTTTCTAATGATGTAAAATAGTATTTGACTTTTTTTTTATAGTAGCAAGATATTTGAAGCATGAACCCAGAAATCGAAACTGACTGAGAGTTTAAACAAAAGAAAAGAAAATATAACCTTCACAAACATATTGTTAATGTCACTTAAAAGTAAAAGCAACTGTTATTATTACAAAATATTTAGGAGACTTGAAAGTTCAACTGATAATGAACTATATTCCTTTGCTTTTATTTGTTGTTAAGCATAAAGTTGCACAATGGGCTATCTGTGCTGTGCCTACCACGGATGTCAAAACATGGTTTTTAGCATTATAAGCCTTCGACTTGTTGCTGAACTGCTGGGGGGACTATATTTCTAAGCGAAAGCGGCATATCATTCAAGTGAAAGTAAACAGTCTAGCTGGTAAGATGTAGCTGTTGGGCAACCTAGTAGGATCCCCGAAAGATGTCATCAGCGAAACATCATGTAGAATCTAGGGGGTGAGGTGGAACAGAAGTCATACTAGTCAACAGCAAGAATGGAAGAAAGGGGGCGGAAGTATAAAGGTGGAGCGCACGTGAAAGTATGTAGATATGAGAGATGCTACTTAAATGAACTTGAATTAGGCATTATTACTAGAATAAATCTTAGGAGATTATTGGAGGGATGAGAGCCAGTGCTAAAATCTCCAAGCGTATAATAATACAAGTAATATTATTGAAGTCATCTTATTTACGCTGAGAATCTGGTGTTACAAAATGATACATAATAAATGATAATAATAAAACAAAAAATAAAAATGGTTATTCCTAGCTGGTTGCCTCCTTGTTTTCAGTGGTTTGGAATTAGGAACAGCATCATGTTACCCAGATGCTCACAGACAAATATGTTACGATGGGACTTCACAAGTGAAGGGATGGCAGCCTGTACTTTGGCTGGTACTAAACTTCTCTATCATGCAAATAAAATGAAATAATAAAAATACATAAATTAAATTATGCACTGTAAAGAATATTGCAGAAAGAAACTGCTTAGGAAAATAATTATACAAGTGTCATTTGTAAACCAACTTTCTTTTGCGGTCTGCAGATTTATGTAAGAGACTGTCTCAAAAATCAAAGAAAAATAATTTTAGTATTTTCTTTCATTTCCACCCAAGTTTATAAAATAATTATCATAAAAAATATTACTTTCTCTTATCTGATCTCCAATACATGTAATGCATATCACCATACCCATAATATACTAATTTATACAAGTAAAAACAAATATTTTGTAAATGTAAAATGATGTAGGGATGGCATTTCCAAAAAGAATGTCAACAAGAACATAGAGATGATACAGCTATACATAGATATTTGCTCCATAACTTTCAATATTAAAATTTAATAATACACTGTAAAATGCATGATTACAAAATGATTACGATTCCTTCTGATTGACCAACATTGTAGCGAGAGTCTGTAATAATCAAGATATGTTTTGACTCAACTTGGTTTTCCTTGTACGTAAATTCTAGGTTTTTAGTTACACTACATTGATGCCTACCCTGACATGACCATGATATTATGATAAACACATTGCATATCAATAGTCAGGAATATATAACTTCCAACTGCAGTAATATTAAAGACAAGTATGCATTTTACAGCGTAACAGTTTACTGTTTGTATGCCAATTTATTACATTACGATCCCCCTGATCCTGCTCACACACACATTTATTTAATGCTTCCTATCTTTTTAGTTGTGTTTTGATATCATTTGAATTTAAGCTATGAATGAACCTGGGAAACTGAAATGCATCAACAATATGAAAGAAACAGAAGAAAGTAAGAAAATTGAGCTTTAACACAGAGTTAAGTTCAGTAGTTAAATTGGGCTGGAATAGTCTGGAACACCATGTTCTACCTTTCAAGGATTCAAGCCATTAGCATACCTGGTTCTTTGACTGGAAAGTCAAAGAGAATCACAAAAGGAAGTTTCACACTTTTAAAATCCCAATTTAACCACTGGTTAAGCTAAGGTATGAATTATTGTAAGATTACAACTAGAATATTAAGAAACCTGACTTTCTGAAGAGAACGAGGAACATATTTGATAGAGAATCAGTACTAGTCTGTAACGTTAATTGGAGTGAAAAATTATTGTGCCAGTTTCTTTATTGCACTGCATGTGGCATGATCATATAAGAGTGAGTAATCACAAAACCCATCACTGACTTGAATGTCAAGCAGGTGTAAGTTAGGATAATAAATTATAATAATACCTGAATGTCAGGTAATGTTTTCCCTTTTTGGAAAGCTAAGAATCAAGATTTAAATCCACTAACCAAAGCTTGCCAAAAAACAACAAAACATTTTTAACCTTGCTTTTTGAACTCAATTAGTCTAACAGTTATTTACAAATTGGATTCAAAAACTTTAATCTGCTAAAGTTTGCATAATTTCTATTTTCATGTTCATTCCACAGGTAACCCTAAAATTACTGACTGGACTCTCTCTCTCTCTCAGCTTTTTATCACATTTTTCAAAATCATTTATCCACCAAATTGTTTGTGGGTTCATTGCTTTGTGGTTACAGAATTTAAAAAATACCACCAATAATGCAATTAATCCCACTAATTACTACTTGGGTTACCTATGCCTTTCACATAGAAAATAAGGGATTACATCCAATATTTTGATCAGTTCTTTAAAATGAGTATTGTATTGGGCAAAAACGTAAAATAACTCAATATGTGGACCACAGATGTAGTGAACAGTATAAAAATAAAAACAATCATTTTAGTAGTAATAATGCACTATGTTACATTAAATGTAAAGTTCAGGAAGGGATAAATCATTTATGATTCAAGAATTATTTCTTCCATGTTCAGTAAAATTCTGTAAAAAAATGTTTATGAAAAGTTATTCATACCAATGGGCAATAAACTCGTTAGAAAAAATACTATAATTGTAAATGGTGGGCTGACTTTTGCTTTATTGTCATATATATAATGTCATATGAATAAAACTTCTCAATTAGACTTAGTAACAGTTACAAGCTTGCTGTTGCAGAATTTTGTATCAAATTATTTTAAATTTTATTCTGAACAATAGTGGAAATTCTGTGTTGATGTTAGATTTTCTTACTTTTCCATGTTTCATTACTCCATAATTTTTCAGAGTAATGAAAAACTTTCGCATTTCTTATTTTGTATTTATACTATCAATATATTTCATATTTCTAAATTCTAACTTTGACACTCATTATGTTAAAAGTCCACAGTAAGAATATAGAATTTTTAATTTATTTTCAGCAAAGTATGGATCTAGCATAGGAGAACGATGTGTGACATTTTGTTTAGTCTTACATGACTCAATAGATTTCTCATCCACAATTGGTCCTATTGGTCCTCCAGTTGGAGCATATCTTCTGGCTACGTGTATGTTCATGCCATTAGCATTGATGATCTCGTCTCGCCTAAATAGGGCTGAAATCTCTTCAAAAGTCTTATTTCTTGTTTCAGGAACTTTCTTGTATGTGAAGGTCCAGAAAATCGCAAGAAGAGCAGTAAATGGAAGGAAAGTGTAATCGTTGAGACCTTGCTGAAATTAAAACAAATGCATATTTATCGACCAATGGAAAGAATGTTACAGAAAAAAAAAACGGCCTATAAAACATTTCCTATAGATGGTATGAAATAGGTATGGGATACAAAAAGAAAATCAAATAATAAGTCAATTATAAACAGTTCTATTTGAAGTAGATAATTCTTCAGTAAACAGTTAATTTTTATGTTTAATCAAATGTTAAATGAAATATAACACTCAAAAGAAATTCTTAATACTCATAGTAATCATTTGATGGGGGTAGACCCTTTGAAAGGTTTAAGATCTAACGTTTCTTGTGTATAGAGTGGAGCTAGTATTCTTATAAAAGACAGAGGATGAAAAACTGAGTGAACAAAAGTATTCCACCCCAAAGTTTTTGTTTTCAATCTTTCATATAAAATCTTTAATATAATCCTAATTAAATAGTTGTGATTTCACAATTACTATACTGTATGTATAGTCAGAAAATTACAAACAGAATTTTTATATCTAAATTAACTGATCTATTCATTGAAATATTTAACTTTATGAAGCTGCAGCCAAATGAAAAACGAAACTGTAATAACAAAATGTTACTGCTTATTTGAAAATATTTTGCTCTAACTATTAACTTGGACAGCACTTGGTTGTCAAACGTAGCAGCAAAAGGACTAGAAACTTGGGTAGAACATTTGAAATGGTGAATGTCTGTCTGCATCTTGCCAGGATGTGTAATGAGTCTGTCTTTTGTATAGTATTTGCATGCCATCCTTGCTCTGAAGCTAACTAGTGATGGCATGATTACATGTTTAGTTTTTTGCTAATATATAAGAGCAATAGCAAATGATTGTTTAAATGGGTTTTTATGGTTATCCCAGTATATGATAAATGAATGTATGTTCAGAACCCTGTCCCAAACTATGTAATATAAGTAGAACAAAAGATGACAGTGACTGTGACATTGCATTACTGAAGTAATCACGTAATGGTACTCCTTGCTGGATGCCAATATACAGGACTTAAACCTAGGACATTTGGTTTAGTGTTCAAGTTATAATTCTCTACCCTGACTAAGATTTAAAACCAGGACATTTGGTTTATTCTAGTGTTCTAAAGATAATTTTCTTTCAATTAAGGCTACCTAAGTGATAAAAATTTTGATTTATTTGAAACAGTGATGATTAAAATCCCTTTGTTCCACTAAAAAATGTACAACCAGACTACTTCAAAGTACCATGTGTATCTTAATCACAGATGTAGCTCATTACAAAATTATTCAGTTTTTGCAACACTTTTAATGAAAGGTAAAATGTTATAAGATGGTCTAAAGGTCAAATGATCAATTTACAAAGAAGTTTAGAAGCAACATACCTGCATCAGAGGAAATACAAGACCAACCACAAAGTTAGCAAACCAGTTGACTAAAACAGCTAAACTCATTGCTGCTGGTCTTGGGCCCTGGGAAAACAGCTCTGCTGTAATCATCCATGGAATGGACCCTAGTGGACAGTAAATGTACTACAATAAAGCAAAACAATTCACACTAAAAAAAAGTCAGCAATTAAAACAATGGACAGATACTAGAAAGTTAAATAAGTCATTATGTAAAACAATAAAAGATTAGAATACAGTAAGACATGTAACACCTCACAGTATAGGCACTGTGTGTGGAGTTAGCATTGATAATTGGAGAATTAGGAATGATATAACATAGACTGACAAAACCCAAAGAGTTAGTGAAAGATTCAATGCCAAAAAAAAGTCTTCAAACAAACCCATAGAATTTTAATTATATAAATAAACATTTAGGTATTTTTGTAAATATGTTTTTTTTTTCCATAAGGTTCATAACTCAGATAATTTAAGTGTATTTTAACCATAAGCAAAATAAGACTACCCAGAAGTTTGGTTTCAGACTTAACACCTTCAACACCCTCCACCCCATCAGTGATCACTATAAATATTTTAAAAATAGGGATTGAGACGTGTAACTGCTGTATATTAATCTCGTCCACTCCTCTCAAAACCTATACATATACTAAGCTTGTTTGCTTCATCCAATAAGTTATTGTGTATACTTAATTATAGACTGAACAACGAGATTAAAGTTTCATGCTATAATAATAAGAATAATTGAAGTTAAATGTAAGAGGGATTCAAATAGAAAATATCTGTAATTTATGACAAAACTCAAATGTAAAAATGTATTGTTCAAAGCTCTTGATGGATTTTTCAAGCTTTCTTCCTTTTTCTTTTCATTCAACATTATCATTGTTAAGATGACTGAATAAATGTCAGTGAATTATATTTTTATTTCTTAGGTTGTAAATTTAACCATTTGTTAATTTTATTACATTCCTTTCACATATCAAATGAGTTAATAATTAATTTCTTAGGTTGTAAATTTAACCTTGTTTTAATTTTATGAAATTCGTCTAACATTTCAAATAAGTTGATAGATAATTGAATATACAACTAATAAATGCAGTATGCTTGAATATTTACAAAAAAAGAATAGCTTCTTACCTGGACCAATGGCAAAGAAGACAACATAACCAAGTGTACTAACTACACTGAGGTATGTTACCCAGTGGTAAAGAAACTATAGAAGAGATAAAACAAAGAATGGATCAAATTTATGTTTAATCAATGAAAATTGTTAAAATTTATAAATATAATTCTTTTTCCAATTGTCAAAATAAAAAGCTTTTACTTGCACTTAATAGTATAAATATGTACTGTGTTATTGTTGGGCTTAGAATTCTTCTACAGTAAGTGTCTGTGACTTGTTGGTGATAAATTCAATGATAAATGTACAGCACGCACTTCACTTGTTTTCAAAATAATATATATATATTCAGAACAAGTTAAACGTATGTACAACAAAGTCTTCACACTATAGAGATTATAGGCATATCATAAACACTATATTTATATATATATATAGTTCTATTCTTCTTATTGCTATCACACTAGTATTCTGTGTGTGATTCACTTACAATTGTGGTGTGAGTTACCATACTTGTTTGGTCTTCTTTCTTCTAAATATCCTCTGTTCCTTTTGTCAAAGTGCACTCAGGCTGAGTCAACTACTTTATAACCAAGCTTTGATGGAATAGATTATTTTTCTTATCTCCTTTCCTACTGTTAGTCTTACTCTAACATATTAAATGTTAGACCTATGTCAATCGTTAGGCCTGTCACTTCTATGATAGTTATCTTCATGCCAAACTTTTCCTTGCCTGTAATTTTACTCACTTCTGCTATTGTCTGTCTGCTGTTCCCCTCATCTCACACTATTTAGGTTTATCAATTAATCATCTGCTAACCTTCTAGAAATCTCTATGTTCTTGACATCAATGTATTGCACACGATGTTCGATAGTCTCAACATCAAGGAATTATAAACACAACTTCCTACTATCATCTGCTTTTAACTTTTATTATAACAAAAACTAAACAATAATAAAATATTCACTCACGAAATAAATTAATCAACAATATGTAGACTATACAGTCTTTTATATCATGACAAAAAGCATTGCCACTCCTAGCATTCCACTTGATTTAAATTAAGCATTTTGGGTATTTTTTTCTTTCTGGAAAAATGAAATATTATTTTTTTAACAATTTCAATGGTGGAAGCCCCACAACAAAAATACTTAAAAATACAGTATAGTACATATGGTAAAACATAATACTTAAAAAATATGTATGTGCAATATAAAATAAATATGTATATAAAACAAATTTTGCTTGTCTATAAAAACTTGTTTTTGCTCTTTTTTTTTCCCTCCCGTTTCTCTCTTTTTCTCCGTTTTTTTCTGGATGGAGGAAATTTAGGGGAGTGAGGTTTATTCCCCAAACCTCCTGTATTTGGTCTTATCCTACACAGTTCTTTCTTTCATTTTATTACTTACACGTACACATTATTTAGTTGTTGTTTTTTTACATAAATTAGAGGTTTACTGTAAGCGTGATTTACCTTTACAAGTAAGGAGATTGTGATAAAGATACTGAAGATGAACATGCCACCTAGACCATACAAGAGTAATGTTCGTCTTCCTGCCCGGTCCATCAGTGGTATAGACAGAAGTGTCATTATCACCATCACTGCCCCTACGCCAATGGTGGCATACCTCGATGTTTTTTCGGAGAGCTCTGCTGACATAAAAAGGCCCGTCGAATAATAGAAAACCTGTAAACAAATTTAAAGGTTTATTATTTACAAAAGAAAATAAGGTAACTGTTAAAAAATTTATCTCTCATTCTCTCTCTCTAGCTGGAGAAGTTTAAAGATGTTGAGAAGATATCCATATAACAGCTGCAAGTTTTATTACATTAAAAAAAAGTGAATTTCTAAATGTCTTTTCATATAGATGCAAGCTTTACTCCAACCACTAACACACTGGGTTTTAAGTAAATTTCAGTGTTGATTAAAAATGGTTTATAATTTGAAATTGTAGGCTTCCCTTAATTTTTAAAACTATATATTTTTGTGACTATTCACAAAAATTAGGGAACAAGGGTTATTTTATTTTTATTAGAACTCCATAGTCATGAAAGAATCAAAAAGTTTTGCACTGATGTAACTTACAGAATACTGTCAACAAGTTATGAAAACTCTTCTAAAATTGTTAATAAAAATATCTTAGAACTGAAAATGTGTTTAAATTAAAATGCTTGTTTGTTGCTAGAGGCATAAAATATGAAACTTATACTTATGTGGTGATGGGGCTGTATATTTATAAAACATCAAAAGGTAAAAATGTGTTGAGAGAATACCTCTCACTGGAATTACTTAATTTAAAATGTTTAGATAAACCTTGGTCCTCCAACATGTTCTTTCTGAGCAAGAACTCCAAAATTATATTTACACCTTTATGCACTGTTATTTTATATCAAATCAATCAAGATTTTACACATAAACATAACAGTTTAAAGTGATTATGTTAGTAATACTTTATACCAGAATACTTAATTACGAAACAAGAGGAATCTTCAGTAGCCACAGCACTTGAAATACTTTTAGGCAGGATTAGAGTAAATTAATCTATAAGACCTTGGACATGGTCAAATATATCAATCGAAAGGGTTTGACCTCCTGAGTCCAAAATGGTAATTAGATCTCAAATCGGTCAAGAAATGAAGGAGCTATGAGCTAAAAGTTTGTACTTGAAAAAACAAACTCAGAGTCATTCTATGAGCTGCTATGCTGTGGCTTAAAAGAAAGGTTTAATTAATCCAAATCACCATGTGTATGATGTTCCACTTGTAATTCACGAAACTCATAGAACGATTAGCAGTTGTATATAAAATTGGACTACACATATTAATGCTTAACTGAATATTCACAGGGTCAATCCAATGGACCGACCCCATACTGGAGAAATTATGTTAACTATAATTCCGAATTTATGAAGTGTGGATCTTTTAGTCAACACTACAAGTCTGTTGTACACAAGAAAGCAGATGTGTTATTAAAGTTTCTATATTAAATATATGTCTGTGAAATATCAAAATCAGTCTTACTCAGACTCTAGGAAGTCAGAGTGCAAGTGTCGTTCATGTGCAGAATTAAAATACTTCTGTATAGTTTGCAAATTGCATTTTGATAACAACTACAGCCTCATAAATGCATATTAAATTTTTTTTTAGCATCCTTCTATATTGTATCTGGTATTTTCTCTACTCTAAGATAAACTGTTGTGAAATCAGCAATGTAGGGTAACATCAAATGTTGATAACTCTGACTTTGCATACTCTGAACTTTGTTAGTGCACATAGGGTTAATTACAACCAGAAATACTACAATATTAAAACTTTAATTATACATATAATATACTAATGTTATGTACATGTTTTACAAAAGTTAGAAATTTTGGAGATATTTGTAGCAGTTGGTAAAAGATACAACCAGGAAAACTAGTAATAAATATTGTGCAGATCAATACTACACAAAACTGCTACCATGAGTGTTACAGAAGAAAAATAAAATTATATATATGTAAGAACTATGCTACATTTTGGAGAATTTTTTTACCTACTTTTATCAATAGAATATCAGAAAGTTATTGCAAGATCTTTTAATAATCCTTTTAGAGAGAAACCAGAATAAATAAATGGGAAGAGAAGTAAAAACCTGTGTATCTATGTGACAGTTGTTAAGTATATTTTTCAAATGAAAAGCCACACAGTAGGCTACCTGCACTCTATCCACTCTGGGGAATGAAACCCTGGATTAATATTATAAGTCCTTAAGCTAACCAGTGACCTACTGGGGATCTTTACATAGGGATGCCACAGAAATAATACATATAGTGTATAAAGTTGATGCTATTTATTTTTTAAAAGTTTGCTGAGCTGTCAACTTCATATTTGTATCTCATTATCATAGCTAAAATATTTAACTTGTAAATAAATCAAGCTATTCACAATTCTTTAGATGATGTCACATTTAATGATATATAAGTTATTATTTTTGATGGAATATAATTTTGTATTTTTATTTAAAATTTGATGTAAATAATTTTTGAGATTTATGTTCTTCTTGGGAAGATTCACATTCGGTTCTTTATTATGGATTAACCACAATATGAATACACTAAATAATAAACACTCCACCAAAGTTTTATCATATATAATGGTGAACAGAAGTGTTGCTTTTCTTCCTTTTAATTAGTATATCCCAGCATCAAAGGAAGAACACACAATATAGTCAGACTTGAAATATATTAATTAAACTTTGAATATATGGATCTTTATTAGACTTTATTATTTTACAATTCTATCTCTATTTAGATTCTAATATTTTTGATATTGTGTTATGCACACATGCACATTTTTATGATAAATCAAAATGACCAAAAATGTTATTTTAATATACTTTGATGTATACATCACAGTTTCTACAACAATAGCTCTACCACTGTAAAACACCAAGGATCATATTAAAGGAAGAGTTTCATCAATAACAACAACTTTGATCACTGATAGTACATGTTCCTGTGACAACAGCTTTACCACTGTAAAACAACAAGGATCATATTAAAGGAAAAGTTTCATTAACAACAACAACTTTGATCACTTTGTATAAGTAGATTAAGAAAAAATTAACTTACTGCATTTATTCCTGAAAGTTGTTGTGAAAGTTGCATGACAATACCAATGATTAATGGTACCTGTAGTGTCTTATTCTGTATTAATTCCATCATTGTGATCTGCAGAGAAATAAAGATCTTAAGGAATATTACTGTATTAATTTCATCAGTATCATTTGGAAAGGAACAAACACCATAAATAATACTTTTTTACTTATTCCATCATTAACACCTGGATAGAGAAATATGAAAGACTTAAAAAATACTTCTGATCTTATCGCTTTGAGAAAAATAAAGATAATTGTACATTTCACAGATATCATAGAGTTGGTAGGCTCTATATGTAGAGATGGCCAAGGTACTTAATATTTACTACAACAACAGTTTCACCAGTACATGTATTATCAGGTATAGACTGAACTACCATGTAAGTAAATACACACACACACACACACACACACATATATATATATATATATCTGTAATTATTTCCTCATTACCATGAGGAGGAAAAAAACACCTTAAGGAATACTTCTGTACTTATTCCCTCAATATCATGTGAAAAGAAAGAGACACATTAGGGAATACTTCTGTACTTTTTCCCTAAATATTACATGGCGAGAAAGAGACACCTTAAGGAATACTTCTGTATGTTTTCCCTAAATATCATGTGGAGAGGAAAAAAACACCTTAAGGAATACTTCTATACTTATTCCATCAATATCATGTGAAGAGAAAGAGACACCTTAAGGAATACTTCTGTACTTATTTCCTCAATATAATGTGGAGAGAAGGAAAGACTTTCTGCATAGTTAACATGTTAGTTCTCAATCTAAGAGAAATAAGAAACCAATTGCAAGACATTATGCATTAACATTAAATAGATCTATCAAATATTAAAATAATACTTAGCACATTAAAATAAAAAATTACTGATTTGTTGACATAAGATAAATAAATTATTGATTTTTTTACACAGTTAAATATGTACAAGTGTAATGATGCATATACCCCAAGAAGAATGGTACTTCTTTCAAAAGAAATCTACAAAAAACAATTATACAAATCTTATAACTTCTAAAGAAGGATTCATTGCATAAATCATTTTGATGCCTACTCTAAAATTGGACAAGTATTTTGTAACTTTCCTAGTTATTCACATCAGAAAAAAAAGTATCATTCATGAGCATGGTAGTTTTAATCAATCTATATCTAATGTGATGCTTTAAACAAATGTTTTCAAGAGTAATTGCATGAAAAGGAATATAAATTAAGAATTATTAAAAATACATGTAATACCTGGTGGTTAAAATAAAACATACCCTAACTTCATGCTGATTTGCTCTTTCTTCTGCTTTCATTTCTTCAATATCTTCTTCAACATTACTTGATTTCCTCAAACGTATCAATCCTACCAAATTTCAACAAAAAATTTGTTAAATTTGTTTTTTTTCTAGAGGGTGTGTCTTCACAAACATCTATTTATCTAGAAAAGTGCAAGATAATACAGCTATAACATATAAGAAATTCAAAGCTTATCAGCCAAATTATTGTTGCGTCAGCGAGGTTACATGACTAGTGTCATGCCACATTTCTAGAACTATCCTGTTCCTTCGGGAGTGCTCTAGCATTTGCTAGA
>NW_013668524.1:39377-43274 GCF_000517525.1 Limulus polyphemus | reverse complement strand
CGAGCTCGTGAGACGTGAATTATAGTTTGTTATAGCGCAACTGTTGAAGTTGAGTGTATCGTAAAGTTGTATTCGGAAAGAATAAACCAGTTTTATTTAAGAAAGGACTTATGTCGCTGAAGTTTCGTCGGAACAAATTTACAAAAAATCAATTAACAAACGGAGACATAACATTATATTAGATTAACTAAGAGTTTAATTCATTAGTTACTTATGTGCTACTTTTTTACTTTATTTACATATTAAACAGTCAAAAAGAAAGAATTAAATGAAAAATGATATTGATTATAAATTAATATCACTCAAGCACAGTGATTTATTCAATGATAAAACTTCTTGTGTTTTCAAACAAGTCTAGGTAAACAAGATTAGAAAAGTATGTAATTTATTCACAATTAATAGTAAAATAAATATGCAGGGTTAGTAATTAAATGTGTCCATTCTTCAAAATATTTTGTTTTCGAAGATGTATTTTGGATTAAAGTTCAAACAACCAGAATTAACCTAGTAATTTCAGGATAAGTGGATTGCCCCATAGTTTGGTACTGTTAGTTGATCACATTTTGTACATCCCTGAATAACATCTCTTATCTTAATGCTTATTGATTTCAGTAAAAATTCTGTTCCACAAAAGTTAACACCTAGTCACAATGACACAGGCAATTCAAAATCTAGACTAAACTGTATGTTTACAGTTATACATTTCGTTCTTAACGGAAATTGTTATCTTATGAAATATTGATTTTTCAATAGCAGACTGAAATCATAATTTAAAGAAAGAATACTGGAAAATACATGAAATGCACCATAAATGTATCCTCCACCATAAACAACAACATACCTATTTGTTAATATCTTTTCTTCACCAAAACATAAATTTCAGTGAAGAAAAGATTATATACTGCATTAATCTATCATTTGATTTCTTACTTTATGGTCCACATTCTTTAATAAAAAACTTACAGTATTACCAGATGTCCACAGGTATATCCCATTACACATAATACTATAGTTTTTAAATACAAACAGTTCCCACTGTTCAGGTGTTATTTTGAAATTGCTATAAATCATATAAAATATAATTATTTATAGTTGTCTTGGTTACTGGGAAGGAAATTATAAAATAAATCCCCTTTATATACAATGTTTATAATCTAATAATCAATTAATTTAATTTCTTACCTTCCCTTGCAAGGGATTCCTCTTGTTTAGAAATGAGCAAGTACCGAGGACTCTCAGGACAAAGGGGTAACAAACACAGTTGCAGAATGGCCGGAATGATTGCTATCGCTGTAATAAATGTGAAATTCAAATGTTTACAAGTTCAAAAATTACTTGTTTATAGATATATTACAAATGCACAAAACAAAAAGAACAACATAAATAGTTTTTGAGATAACTAAATATGATTTTAAATAATTTTAATCAAATTTTCTATACTTTCTTCATTTGATTAAACAACTACCAAAATTTGAGCATTAAACTGATACTCAGAAAAATAATGCTAAAAATCTTAGACACAGAATCTTGCTGTCATGAATATAAATCAATTAAGTGTAATGTATTTTTTACAATATTATAAGTTGCTTGCTATATAATATAAAACCAACCATGGTTCTTTCAAACAAATAACTGTTTTTGAGAGCTAAAGTTGAAAGAATTCTTCAAGAAAACTCTGAGTAGCACTAGGAAAATGTGGTGAAACAATTTTTATGGAAATAAATTCTAGTTACAGGCTTACTTGTAAAACCATTAACATAGCTTTGTTTTTAAACTACTCTCATACTATAACTGATATATAACTTGATGTCTGCCTTTGATATCCAAATATCATAGACAAAAAACATCCATTAACTTTGTATGTGAATAAATCTTCATTAACAAACAATTATTTTTCAAAACAAGTTTTTGGATTTGTTATAATGTTGAGATGAACAGGAGTTGTGAACTGCACTGATGGTGGCTTTAGGAATTGTCATGTACAGTCACAGGCTTAGTTAAAGGTTCACTTGTTGGACTTATTAATAATACAAAGAAGACTAAGATGACAGAAGTCTAATGGATAATATAGGTTATTGAACCAGTAGAAGCCTAATGGATAATATAGGTTATTGAACCAGTAGAAACTTAATGGATAATATAGGTTACTGAACCAATAGAAGCCTAATGGATAATATAGGTTATTGAACCAATAGAAGACTAATGGATAATATAGGTTATTGAACCAACAGAAGCGTAATGGATAATATGGATTTGTTACGTCTCTGTTCGTTTGTTAATTTTCCGTAGAAATTCTTACTCCGTCTCTGTGTTTATTCTGTGCTCCACAAGGTCTGTGCAGCTGAGGTCATGATCTCCTTTCAAAAGGACGTCTGCATAATTTGCCAAAAGTTCCCTAACCTGAAGAGCCTGTGATGATGACAAATGGACTATGCTTATAGAGCATGGACTTCTTATAGAGGCCAGTTAAATGTTCTGGGAGTGTATGTCCTTTCTTTATAGTTGTATTTCTTGCTTTAACATTGACTGGCTCTACCTCCTGGCACACACTCAACAATGACCCTTCCTTAAGTGTCTGCTCACATTTAGAGAAATTAGCCACTGTTATGGGTACTACTTGATGACCAGCCACAAGTGACCTTCCAATTTTCAAATCCGTTGGCCTGGATGGGTCTTCCACTGCTTCCACAAGCATTGGGCTTCCTTGGGGATGTTCTTTTATCCTACCTTAAATTATCTTCTCTGACATAGGGGGTAATGTAGTTGATTTAAGTGCTGTGACATGCAAATCAACAGATGCAGCAACACTTACTGGAATTTGGCCTTTGTTGTTTCCAATCATTATTTTATCGAAGTTAACTACACACTTTCTCAGTATTAAATAGTCCAATCCTAATATGCATTGGTCTTCAATGTCAGCCAAGTATACTTTCTGTCTGTTTTTCATGCCCATCAGCTCGATAGTTACTCACACTGGTCCCCACAACCTTGCATAATGTCCTGTCAGGCCACAGAGCTTCTGTATGACTTCTGGTACTCCTTTGTGATCCAGCACCTTGATGCTCACAAGGATTTGCTTAGATGCAGAATCTATGACAAAGTTGCACATTTGGCCATCCAGCTTTCCTGTCACATAGACACTATGTGTGTTTGCCATTTCACACTTAGCTGTTGGGACTTTCAGGATGGGGGTTGATGGGCGTCCTTCAACACCAACCACTACTGGTTTTCCCGAGGCTGACTTATTGATAGTATTCTTCTTGCACTGGCTCCTCATATGTCCTTGCTCTCCACAGTTCCAACAACTTTTCTGGGTAGCAGCCTTTCCTGCCGTGGCATCTTCCCTGTGTTGAAGTTTCCAGCATTGAGCTCTCTTGTGCCCAGGTTTGTTACAGTGCCAGCAAAGTCCCTCAATCCTCTCTGAAAGCTGACCTTTTCTGGCCTTGAATCCTGATGACTGTACCAACCTTGGTACCTCTGTGCTGGACTTAACATAGGAATTGAATTCAAGAGCTCTAGTCATTGCATCTTGCATAGTAGAGGGGTGTGCTTGCTTTACTTGTATCTTCAGTTGTGGACTGTCCAAGGCATCTACAAACTGATCCCTCAGCAACAGCTTGAGGACATCGGGTGGTGCAGTAGGGTTGGCCTTGTGTGCCATACTTTCCAAATCCTGTGCCAGCTCTTGCAGGCTCTCCCCTTTAGCACGGACTCTCATACTAAACCTAGCCCTGTAGACTTCAGACTGATTTTGGGTTCCATACCTGAGATCTAAAGCAGCTACCAGTGCTCTATAGTTGTGTCTGTCGTTTGCTGACAATTGTCGAAGTATTTCCAGTGGCTGTTATTTCCAAGCTCGTTGCCAGATATACTGCTTTCTTCTCTTCTTTTCATCCA
>NW_013668524.1:31005-39161 GCF_000517525.1 Limulus polyphemus | reverse complement strand
CCCCTATTGCTGACATTCATATCTGGGATGTGACTTCTAACGGGACTGAAGATGTCTGCATTAGGGTTTAGCTTTGGGGTCTGAAAGAGGCTTACCATTGTCTGGGGCTGATTACGTCAATGGTTAATGTATCCTCCTTGTGTAAAAGACAATAAATCATCCTTTAATGTATTTAATTGGCTTTGAAATTTACTAATGTTTTCCATTTGTGTACTCTGGCTTTCTCTCAATTGTTGGAGACTTTCTTCTTGTTTATTTTCTTTCTCCTCTATCCACTGCTGTAGTCTCTCTTCTTGTTTATTTTCTTTCTCCTCTAACCACTGCTGTAGTCTCTCTTCTTGTTTATTTTCTCGTTCTTCTTGTTTCTTTTCTTTTCCCTCCAACAACTGCTGTAATCTCTCTTGTTTATTTTGCTGTTCGAACTACCACTGTTGCAAGTTATTTTGCCACTGCTGTAATCTCTCTTCTTGTTTTTTTTCTTTTTCCTCCAACAACTGTTGTAATCACTGTTCTTGCTTCTTTTCTTTTTTCCTCCAACAACTGTTGTAATCACTGTTCTTGCTTCTTTTCTTTTTTCCTCCAACAACTGCTGTTATCTCTGTTCTTGTTCATTTTATCTTTCTACTTGTTTCTTTTTCCTCCAGCAACTGCTGTAATCACTCTTCATGTTTATTTTGCTGTTCGAGCTGCCACTGTTGCAGGTTTTCTTGCAACTGCTGTTGTCTCTTCTTGTTTCTTTTGCTGTTCTTGTATTGCTGCCATCAAATCTGCTAAGCTGTAGTTTGATTTGCCACCTCTGGTTTCCATCTTCATCTTCTTTTTTCATCCCACTCTCTGACACCAGTTTGTTATGTCTCTGTTCGTTTGTTAATTTCCCGTAGAAATTCTTTCCCAGAAACTTCAGTGATACAAGTCCTTTCTTAAATAAAACTAGTTTATTCTTTCTCAATACAACTTTGCAATGCACTTAATTTCCACAGTCACTTTCACTTAAACACAAGCTATAATACACAACGATTTACACACTTTACTTACGGCTTGACTCGATTATCTGTCTCTGTCTGTCTGCAATTATTTATCTCGTCACTTTATTTGCTGGCTTATATACTATAAGAGCGTGTGTCTAGCAAACACTCGAGTCTTCAGGAACATTCGAGATACTCATTACGTGTCACGTGACTTCCGCTGTCCTAACAGATTATTGAACCAACTGAAGTCTAATGGATACTATAGGTTATTGAACCAGTAGAAGCCTAATGGATAATATAGATTATTAAACCAACTGAAGCCTAATGGATAATATATGTTATTGAACCAACAGAAGCCTAATGGATAATATAGGTTATTGAACCAGTAGAAGCCTAATGGATAATATAGATTATTGAACCAACAGAAGCCTAATGGATAATATAGATTATTGAACCAACATAAGCCTAATGGATAATATAGGTTATTGAATCAACAGAAGCCTAATGGGTAATATAAGTTATTGAACCACCCACTACAAAAGCAATGAACATAAAATTCTCAAACTAAATGTACTTATTTGTATCCATGCAGCTTTAAACCAAAGTTTATATAAATTTTAAGAAACAACACATACCATATTAGTAGTACATACTTTTCTAATACAAATTTCTTCTAGAATTTTCTCTTAATGGTTAACACTCTTTTACAATCTTCTGTCATATTTCTTACCTAAGAGATAAGGCCACCCTCTTGTTGTGCCCAAAAGAAAATGAACTCCAAAAACTTGGGACAACAAAAGTCCTACTGTCACAGCAAGCTGATTTACTGTTCCTGTTAAATCATATTGTGAAAAAAAAATTTGATAAGTGAACCAAATGTTTCATAACTGAATTAAGATATAGATTAATATGTTAAAAATTACTATCAGTCTTATTGTGATGTATAGTTTCACAAATAAATAATCTATCTGCAACAAGCTTTAGTTAATCCTAATAGATTTTAGCACAGTAACAGAAAATAATATCACACTATTGAGAATGTTATATTATACTGTTAAAAGAATATATATATATATTTGTGATAATAACATGTAATATAAGAATACTCTAAATATGAAAGAAATCTATCAAAAATTAACTAAATTCATTGTTAAAAGAAATATTACTGGAAATTCAATTACTTGAATGAAGAAATGTTTAACCTAAAAGCACTTAACTGTCCTTTTATTCTCACCTTTAATGATATTTATTAACTTTCAGGCTCTATGCAGAATGTTTGAAAGAGGGGTTCTAATTTGTGAGATCAAAGCCAACACATATTGTGTGAAGCACAATCAGCATGCAAAGCATGGTAATGGCACGGGGTCTGG
Source organism: Limulus polyphemus (assembly GCF_000517525.1). Classification (NCBI taxonomy): domain Eukaryota; kingdom Metazoa; phylum Arthropoda; class Merostomata; order Xiphosura; family Limulidae; genus Limulus; species Limulus polyphemus. The sequence continues at coordinate 36,823 of NW_013668524.1, read as the reverse complement.
GGGCATGTCCCCCAGAAAATTGTTAAAAAAATAAGTGCTATGAGATTAAATCTGGAAGCAATTCTGCATGAAATATAGCTTAAACAATTGCATAGCTGTTCACATAAAATCCACAAACATCAAATGAAAAGTAAACAAATCATCATTCTGTTGTAATACTGTATGGGGAGCTAGACTTAAATTAGCATAATTTTTTTTACAACACAAAAACAAAGGGTTTGGCTGAACCCTCTCAAACCCCACTGCCAATGATACTATAAGGAAGTGCAAAAATAGTTATCAGTTTTGAATTGACTAAAATTTCTCTACCAACTAACTTCTTTGCAGCTGATTTCTAGCAATATGGGCAATATAAAAATATCTGAATATTAATTTGATGTAAGTGAATTAAAGATGGAAAAACAGTGTAACATATTACATATTAACAGTCCAGTCTGTAAAAGTATTTAAGATGAACATCTGCTATTTTGGTATGCATAACTTACATTTGCATAGCTTCAAAGATCAAAATTAAAAGTTTTTGAGGTTATTATTGCCCAATTTATTCAGTTTGTTTAAACCAAAAATAAGTTGTGTGTTTGGAAAGGCACAATGAATTGTCTGAACCCTGGATACTCTGCTATATCATGTAGTATGTTAGGATATAATATAGTATCATCATCTTTTTTGTCAAACTGCAGCATAGTGCCATCTGTTAGTCTGTCAAGATGTAGTTTTGATACAGTATTTAGTCTGTAATTATGTAGCAAACTATCATCAGCTAATCTGTCAGGATGTAGTCTTTATACACTGCTTAGTCTATTAGGATGTAGTTTTGATACACTGATTAGTAAGTTGGAATGTAGCCTAGATACAGTGTTCATTCTATCAGGATGTAGTGTTGATATACTGCTTAGTATGTCAGGATGTGGTGTTGATACACTGTTTAGTATGTTAAGATGTAGTGTTGGTACATTGCTTAGTCTAGCAGGATGCAATGTTGATACACTGCTTAATCTATCAAGATGTAGTGTTGATACACTGCTCAGTATATCAGGATGTAGTGTTGGTACACTGCTTAGTATGTCATGATGTAGTGTTGATACAGTGCTTAGTCTATCATGATGTAATGTTGATACACTGCTTAGTATGCCTGGATGTAATGTTGATACACTGCTTTTAGTATGTCAGGATGTAGTGTTGGTACACTGCTTAGTCTATCAGGATATAGTGTTGATATACTGCTTAGTATGTCAGGATGTGGTGTTGATATGCTGTTTAGTATGTTAAGATGTAGTGTTGATACACTACTTAGTAAGTTTCAATGTAGTGTTGGTACATTGCTTAGTATATCAGGATGTAATGTTGATACACTGCTTAGTCTATCCCAATGTAATGTTGGTACACTGCTTAGTATGTCAGGATGCAGTTTTAATATACTACTTTGTCTATCAGGATGTAGTGTTGCTACACTGCTTAGTATGTCTGGATATAATGTTGATACACTGTTTAGTCTATGAGGATTTAATGCTGATATACTGCTTAGTCTATCAGGACATAATGTTGATATACTGCTTAGTCTATCAGAACATAATGTTGATACACTGCTCAGTATATCAAGATGTAATGTTGATACACTGCTTACTCTATCAGGATGTAATGTTGATACACTGTTTAGTCCATCAGGATGTAGTGTTGGTACACTGCTTAGTATGCTAGGATGTAGTGTTGATACACTGCTGAGTATGTCTGGATGTAATGTTGATATATTGCATAGTCCATCAGGATGTAGTGTTGGTACACTGCTTAGTATGTTTGGATGTATTTTTGATACACTGCTTAGTCTGTCATGGTGTAGCATTATATCTTTAGCTAGTCTGTCAGAATCTAGCATCGTACCATAAGTAGTCTGTCAATTTGTAGACTTGATACACTGTCTAGTCTGTCAAGATGTAGCAAAGTATTGTCAGTTAGTGTGTCAGATGTAGATGATACAATGTCTAGTCTGTCACTATGTTGAATAGTGTCATATCTTTGAGATATCTAACAATGATTAGTCACATTTACATGTATAACAATATCTCCTTTCTTTCTTTAAAATCATGTCTAAGTGGATTCAAACAATTATATCAACGATAATAATCATAGAAAAGTGGTGACAGTAGGGGAGGGAGGAGTAACATTGGGTAAAATGGCAGGGTATGACAAATTGGCATGCTCTTTAAACATTCAGCAGTGTGCATGAAAGTGTATTATCAGTGCTAAAAATATGGCAATTATGCAGTAATATATCACATATATCATAGTTATTATATATCTCTAGAGTCATTCCATGATTGATTTCTCTCTGTCTCTGAAACCCAAATTGTTTTGTAATACTAAAAGGAAAAGAAGATATTACAAAACAGTTCTTACCTAACCCTCCACGCAGAGACACAGGGGATATTTCAGATAGGTACATTGGTACCAGGGCAGTATTCAAACCTAGATAATCATGACAAAAACAGATATTCTTATTTTATATCTATTATTTTAAATATTTTTATTTAAAAACAAATTTTTTTAGAGTTTTGTACATTTGTATTGATGGTATTTTTCACTAAATATTTTTCATACTGAAACCCTAAACAAGTCCAACATTTCTGATGAATCTCACTAGGTGGTGTTAACTGTAGACAGTAAATCTACCGTTCTTGTTTTTACTAGTGTTGGGTTGGTTATGACTGGCAAAATCAGGCAGATTTTTGAGACTATTTCAGAGTAATCAATCACACTAAGTGTTCAAAGTGGAAATAAGCCTTGAGAACAAATAATACAGCAAGAGTTCCACATTATAAAAGAGACAAAAGATAACGTGACTTAAACCAGGGCAGAGATGACATGAAATTTTTGGTTGTTGCTGGCTATGAGGAGGATGTTACTGCTTTACTAAAGAATTTGGATTATTTGGCAATTTGGGTGAATAAATGGCAGATTACTTTGATTATAATAAATGCAAGGTAATGCACATGGGATATGACAGTTTAAATTATGAGTATAATTTTGATGGGAATAACCTTAACAGTGTCATGGAAGAAAAATATCTAACTGTTCTGGCTCATCAGTCTCTTAAGCCATCCAAACAATGTGCTGTTGCTAGTGGCAGTGCAAACAGGATTTTTGGTTCCATCTACTGAAATGCTAAATACAAGTCTAATGAAGTTATAATGTTATTGTATAGGCTACATTTAGAATAATCTATTCAATCTTGGGATCCATATCTTAGAATTAACACTGAATTGCTGGAAATAGTTTAGAAGAGAGCTACTAGGATGGTACTTGAGATAGAAAAGTTGTCATATGAAGACGGGTTGAGATCTCTGAACTAGTTTTCTCTTGAAAAAAAAGAGGAGTTAAATGGGATCTGACTGTGGTGTTTAAAATTTTAAAGGACATTGATACATCATTTTTTTTTATTTAAAGGAGAAAATGCTAAGACTAGGGGACACAACTATAAATTTTGGCATGGTAAGAGTCATCTTCTGCAAAGATAGCTTTATACTTCTAAAGGGGTGGTTAGCCTTTGGAACAGATGTGGTAGATGCAGTTAATATAAGGGAGCTTAAGGGAAAATTTGATAGGTATTTGAATGACAAGGGCTGCCTTTGAGTTTTCAGTGTTCAATTTACTGAGTATAATGGCCTAGATGGACCAAAAGGTTCCTTGTTGTCTTTTAATGTTATGTTAAGGTATTGAAGTGTTACAGCTAAAATTGATATCTGAACAATTCTAAAGTAAGTAACATTTTTGTTCATGTTTTACGATTTTAAGTATTTTCATCAAGTTCAGATCTCAGGTTTCACAAAACATCTGTGGTAAAATAAGGAACAAGTTGTGTTGCATTAGTATCCGAAATGAAATGCTGCACTTTGCAAATGGGAAAATACAAGAAATAAGCCTACTTAGTGGTATGCAAAATATACTTTATCTATCATTAAATAAAATCTTTAATTCAGCAGGAGGCATGAAAGTAAAAGTTGTCAACAAAATGACAGATTTAATGCTTGGACCAAATGTAGTGTCAAGAGGAAATTTGGCATTCTTTTTTTTTGTAGAAAAATAAAAAAATATCTAAGGAAAAAGAAAGTGGTGGTGAAAGGAAAGAAAGGACTACTTTTGTAGTGAGTTAACTCCAAAGTATTTTAAATCTAAATAATTTACTGATCAGATGAACAGGGCAGTAATGGAGGGAGAAACACCCCTGCACCAAAAGAGGATGGTTACTAAATTCACTATAGTTAAAACTGAAGGAAATGCAAATTAGAAAAAAAAGGAAAGATCCAGGAGAAGAAATTCTCAGTCCAGTAGAACACAAGAATAACATAAAGAAGCAGAATAAACAGTGAGATCGTATAAACTTGAATAAATATGGGAGTAAAGGGCATAAATTTCTGGTAGATAGATCACAAATCATGAGTATAAATGCTCAAAATAAAAAAAACAACAACTTTGAAACTCACTGTAAGCCAAGCAATCAGGCAGTAAATTCCCATTACCAAGTTTTCAGAAAAGAGAGAGTAAGGTTTATAGAAGCACAGAGCACTGAAGTAGAGTGAAAATGGTAATCCACTTGAACTGGATATTCTCTCCAGTGTGTCTTAAAGATCTGAAACCATAATAACCAAAAATAACTATTTGGAAGAAACCTCAAATTCAAACGTTGGAGGCCAAAAGTAGGGTTTTGTGTTCATTTATCCAAATACCTCTGAAAAGCAGGATTCTGACGAGTATCATAAATGGGCGTAGCCAGAGTAAAATAAATATGGGACCTCACTAGTTTTTTGTTCAAAAAGCATTTGTGACAAGTGCGTTAGGGATGGAGATATGATTTTAGTGTATAGTAGGATTATGATTTTTGTTTTGTATATGAGTTGCTTCTTTGTTTTGTTTTCAATTAAACTCACAGTACTACTACTTTATATATATTTAGTTAGCACTTAACAGTTTGAATTTTGATTTAGTTTTATTTCATGACATTCACTTTGTACTAATAATAATTACCAAATCATTGAATATTAAATACAGACGTTTGTAAGAATTTCAAACGACAAAATTTGATTACTTACAGTCACTGAGTGATACAAAAATATTGTTTTATTTCATATTGAGTACATGGGGTCCAATCATCTGCGCTTATATCACAAATATCTGTTAAAAGCCAAAACTTCACAAATATCTTATCCCCTTTATCGGATTTTTAGGTCCGAGTTTGTGAGAATGTGCACATATCAATCAAAAATGACGCAGCAACAGTATAACGTGTGATGAAATTTAAGGCATTATAAACGCAACTACAGAGACACAATTCGCAGCGATAGTTGACAATCCTTATGTAGAATCTATTAATGTATGCATAATAGACAATACACCCTCTTCGTCTACAATGTATTAACTCCAACTCCAAGGCGAAAAAATGGCAGCATAAATTTATTACATTATGTACTTTTTTAGCTTTTACTTAGACAAAGCTATAATATTAATAAGGCATGTGTCAGTGCAAGCTTGTTACAAGCATACATGCATTATTCTCTTTTTAGTAGATAGTGACAAAAATGGTCCATCCATAGAACATACTTTTAAATAATATTGTTACGTCACCGTTGTTAATTGATTTTCCGTAACTTCGTTCCGACGAAACTTAAACGACACAAGTCTTTACTTAATAAAACTGGTTTATTCTTTCCGAATATAACTTAACCGATACACTCAACTTCAACAATCGCGCTAAACAAACGCTATAACAACGAACGTCAATAATACTCTGACCGCAAATCAATTACTCACTATCTACGCACACATT
>NW_013668524.1:14598-30995 GCF_000517525.1 Limulus polyphemus | reverse complement strand
AGCATTCCTGAAAGAACAAGATAGTTCTAGAAACTTGAGGGCGCCACAGTGGTCATGTGACTCGCTGACGCAACAATATGTAAGTGAATGCTATTCCTTATCGGTAACATGGCAGCCATCTATCAACATGTTCACAAATTGTTCTGTCTTTTTTTACTTTGCCAAATATGTCAAATTATAGAAAGCAATACTTTTATCTCTAAAAAAAAAAATGCGTGTGTCCAGGCTCCAGGAACCCAGCTTGTCTACACCCCTGGTTCTAAGCTTAGAGAGACAAAATAAAGGCAGAGTACTGAGCATACGTACACTATACTGTACAAAATACAAATATATGATATAGCAACAAATGTGCTTGAAGATCCACTATCTAATTTGAGGTATCCTAAAGCAATACGAAACATTTCTAGCCGATTGCGGATGAAGGAAAGGTATGATCCTTCCCAGACCAAATAATGTACCTAGATATTTGTATTCATCAACAAAAAGAATGAGAATTATAGAGCTTGGGGGTTGATGGGTAAAAGTAAGGTACTTACACTACAGAGAAGAAGAATCCGTAATAATCTAACCTCGTGATTAAGTGAAGTTGGTTTATTTAATTTCAACACCAAAATATTAAGATTTAATTATATAAACAATTAGATCACCAATTGCAGGATAGCGCTAGGCTGTCTGATGATACTCATTATATAGCTTGGTAAACTGAAGAAATTGGATAAGATGCTTGTTACAAAGACATAGCAATATATCCTGAGCAAGCCTCGAACAAACAAACTTTCACTTTTCAATTCAATGCATTAGTCACTAAGCCACCATACCCTAGCTATCATTAATAGTAGAAGAGACATTTCTAGGAACTCAATCACAGTAAAAGATTCAGAAATAACAGAAGAAATAGAAACATACAATTGATTTTAATTTTATGGACACCCTCTAATGATTCAGAATAACACAGTATCTGATACAATCAACAAAAACTACATTAAACATAGTCTGAGAAGCTGTTCCCTGTTGCCTCCTACCAACCCATGCAATTGTAAAAATTAAGTAAAGAAATATAATTGTAACCATAATTTGCCAAATTTTCCCTCATAATAATTTAATTTTTTTTATTTTAGCGATATGTAATACTTATTTAGTGCACTTTACATAAAACAATAAAAATATAACTTTCATTTCCGCACAGTTCCGAGGAATCTCGCCTGTAAACAACGGATTCATACAGATTTGGTGCCCTTGGTGAATGTTTTGTAATATTTTCGGTTAGAATATATAGCACTTTAAATGTTTATGTCCTTGAAACACTACAAGTAGGAGACTTGTAACATGTAACAACTACATTTATAAAGAATATTTATCTTACCAAACAACTGAAAATCTTCTAAAATTTGTCTCTAGAAAATCATTTTCAAAACAACATTCACATGGTGCTGAATAACAATAGCTTTTAACTTTGTTTGAAATAAGCAAAAGAGAGATTGAATGCTTAGCTCAACAGTAGTTACACAACTGGCTGATTTTAAAAAGCAACTATACTTATAAATAATTGAACAATTATTTTTTTAAAAAAGTAATAAATCTTCGATATTCACATTTCGATGGCTATAACTTTAAAATATAACAAAAGTTATTTTGTTATTATATAACAAAATTATTCAAATGTAATCATAATTTAAAACAAAATTTCCTCATTGAAATTAAGTTGTATAAAAAAACTGTCTCTCTGATGATAGTGAGTAGACTTACCACAATTAAAACCTATGATAAGGCGACCAAAGATAAGCATCTCGATACTATGGGACGCTTTGCTGAGCCCCATGAATGCACCTCCCAATATTGCAAGAACGTTATTAAGAAGAAGACCCCCTTTCCTGTTGAAAAACAAAATTATATCACTTTACTAATATTGTATATACAACATGATATGTATGCAAGACATAAAGTAGGAAAACATCATATTATAACATCTGAATGAAACATAAAAGCGAACAAAAGTGGAAGAACAAAACTTAAGTAACAACAATCGTTCTACTGAATTTTGAAATATCTCACCTTCCAAACCTATTAGCAACCGCTCCTCCTGAAATCCCTCCTACCATTCCACCTATGGCAAATATAGAAACTGTGACGGACCACAGAAATTCTCTGAAAGCATTTGTAATCATTTCTTCCGTTCTCCTCTCATATATGTCTGATATAAATTCTTTAATAAGCTGGAAGACATATAATAAAGTTTACCTTATTATTATTATTTTACCTTATTATATATATACATAAATCTATCACTAACTGTACAAAATGGGGAAAAAATGACAATGAAGAAAACCAATTTACAGAAAATCTCGAAAACACTGATAGAGGTTCAAAAAGTGCACTTCTTCATTTGTAGGCACTCTTATCTAGTTTTTTAAAAAGGGCCGTTTTATTCTCAAACTACAAAAGAATGTGCGCCATAATGATGACATTTGATTTACATCGATGTATTGATTTTTTTTAAATGTTTTAAAATATGCGTGCATAGTAAATTTTGCTACACTTGTACGTAAATTCAAAATAGCACAGCTTGTACGTTTGACCTAGTTAGGGAATGGGTGCTACTATATCGATCTGTACGTTTTTTATTTAAATTCTCTGATATCGTACATTGTTCTAAATTCAATAAATTCAACTTATTTGCTGATATCTCCTTTACTACACTTATTTATGTAATTCTAGTTTTTACCTTGGAAGTGAATCACAGAAATGATATTTTCAGTCAACTAAGATATCAAGATACCCAAATTTCTATATAATTCTACGATAAACAAATGAATGAGAAAAGCAAAAACAAAAAGAACTAACGTACTTTTCATTATTAACTGAAAACCAATTCGATTGAAGGCTTTCGTGTTTTTTTTCCATGTGTTATTATAGTAAGAAGCAGCAATGAGATTCAGTGTTAACTGGAGTTTTGATTAACCAATTGTTAATTCAGTTTAGATTTATTTCTTCTTGAAATCTAAAACCAAAAAAGTGTAATTTCTGAAGTTCAACGTTTCTAAGACCCACAATCGATTGGAGGTTTACAAGAACACGAAAATATTATAGCAAATAAAGCCACCAAGTTGAACATTCCGAATTGCGTGATGCTAAACTAAAGCTAAATGATTTGTTTTAGTCATCTAATAGTCAAAAGGGTCCATTAAAGGCAAAACTAATGCTTTTTTATGTAGTCGAATCACTGTCCATTTAAGTTAATCCTCAATTTTGGATGTTTTCCCACATGTTTAACTTCGTACACCCTTCATGTCGAACAGAATAGCACGTGTATACAACCGGACAGAAGTGGAATTTCATATATGAAATTACTCTTAATATAAATTCGTCGCCTACGGTACAGTAAAAGTATATTATAAACGAATTTTTCTTTTCTTTTTAAACTTCAGATCTACTTTTGCGTTTTAGTATTCAATCGCTTACTTATAAAATATTTTCGTATCAACATCCAAGATACGAAATGGTATAGGTATTGGAACAGAGTGATGAAAGTGTTAGAGCAAATCTCCAATACAAAGTGACCGGCACCCATTTCAGCATCCCTATAAATTTCAGTGAGTTTTAGTCTGAAATCATACTCAGTATGAGTAGATAAGGATTTTAAAATAATTTGGTAGTTACAGGTAAAGATTCAAAATATAAGATAAAAACTACAAAAAACGTCAATGTAAATTTCCGACGTCTACGCGAAACATGCGTCAAATGTAACGCAGTTTAGTACTTTATACATGTTTTTATTATTACTTTCTTCGTTTAATTAAAACTGAAATCGTTAATAGTTGAATATAATGTTTATTACATCAGCTTATCTTAACACACATTTTTGTTTAACAATATTTCACTAAAACTACTCTATTTGGTAATAGATGACGCCACATATCTCTCGGGATTTCTTGCCCAACACGACCACGAAATATTATTTTAGATATTTCAGACATTTTTTATTTTTATAGTCCAAAAAGTTATGTTTTATCAATTCGCCGACTATGTATTTGAAAAGTTATGTATCGTTTAAGTTTGCCTTTTTAAAAATGTTATTATATTTTTGGAAGTTTGTTTTTAACATATAAGTTTATTTCAGAATTTTCATGTAGGGTAACATAAAAGGCCAACTTTGCAAAGTTACGCTATCTTTGAAATGATACACTAAAAGGAAGGCAAACCAAGCTAAGAGTATTTATGGATAACTCATGGGCTATCATTATGTGACTGAATAGTGGGACTTGACCGTCATTTTTATAGTGCATCAATGGCTCCAAAGTACAGAACGCTTTTTTTTTTTGCGACAACGGAACGTTAACCATGAATTTTCGTATTCACAATCCAGTCAATCTAATCACTAGGCAATGACCAGCCCAATTGTTAGAATACTGATCTAAACATACAAAATATTTGACGACAGTTCTGAAAAACAAGAATATCTAATTTCCTGAAACTCTTTAACTTTGTTATGTTCAGTATCTTTTCATTCTCATTCGGTAATTATTATCTATCTATTTCGATAGAATGTCAAACTTTACAGATGGAAAGCTGTTTTATATATTGTTACGACAACGGAAGTCATATGACGCTGCTGGCGCGATTGGCGCTGATAGCGTGCGTGATGTTTCTCGAATGATCAGGGAAGTCCGAGATGCTCTCTTCGTTAGTATATAAGCCTAGCAGAGAAAGCCAGCGGGAATGAAGAGAGAGCAGTAGTTACTTTGAGCTCCTGTAATTTATGATTCTGTTAGTTTCGAACTAGTGAGCCGTAAAGTGTGTGTTTTGCACTCGTTGAAAGCGAAGTTATCGAGATTTATAGCTTGTATTATAAAAATTGTTAAGTTTAAAGTGACGAGAAACGTACTGACTGTGGAACGTCTGTGTACTAAAAGTTTGTATCGAGGAAGAATAAACTGGTTTAATCAAAAAGGACTTGTATAGCTGAAGATCCTCGGAAAGAATTTCTACCTGAAACAAACAATCAGGCAGATACATAACAATATATATATGTATATATTGGAAGTCTTATAACGCTAAAAACCTGGTTTCTGTACTGTGGCGAGGACAGCACGGATAGCACATTGAGTAGCTTTGTGCTTAACAGTAAATAAAAATCATATGGAGAAATATATGATACGATTGTCGTCAAAAAATAAGTTTGTTTTGCACTGTTTTCAGAGTAAAATAACATCATTAAAGTATTAAACAATTTAATGTTCTGTAAACACAAAGTTTTGAAGTTTAAAAATGAATGAAGAGAATCGGCTTATTTGTTTCCTTTCTTCACCAAAACGCGAATTTCAGTGAAGAAAAGATGATGTACAGGCCTAATCTATTCTTTGATTCCCTACTCCCGCTGCAACAGGCTAGTTTCGCCGAATTGACAGCTCATCAGTGCTGCTTGGAAAAGCGAAGCAAACAAGTAACGTCTTTTGCAGCAGTTAGTGCACTGAATAATAATAAATAATTAATTGTGACGGTATGTTACATGTTATTCAAACACCTAAAGTATTTTAGGTTATTAATGGTGAGTAAAGGAGTATACAATTAAACCACCAAAGAGCGTTGGTATAAGATTTCAATTTATACACACATTTTTGTATTTCTTTTTTTTTAGGCTACGTAGGTTTCAGATGGGTTTACCGCTCATATCTTGTTCACAGTGCATCATCATATATTGAAGTAGGAAATATATTTGCTCATATTGGAGAACAAATCCCATACCATGACCAGCTAAGTTCCGAACTATATCAGCTCTTATAAGCCTATCGAATAATGTGGCAGATAATTTTATGCAAAGTAACTTTATATACGCTTTAGGTATAGAATATAACATGTGTTGATCTTGTTTATATGCACTCACATCTTTTTTTTCATTCCTTCATAACAAAACAGTTTTTTGAGGTAATCAACCTTTACAGTCATAAATTTTCTCAACTTACAGTGGCATAGATTGAAAGATAAAAATACATTTATTTTATAATTGCTATAATTTCCTTTTACGACGACAATGAACCAAACACCTTTAAATTGTAACGCTCTCTTAGGCTGAAAGGGCGAGCATGTTTGGTGACGGGTTCGATCTCGCGACCCGTTGATTGCGAATAGAGCGCCCTAACCACTAGGACGTGATAGGCCTAGAAGTGTCTGGGATTTTATGTTTGGTTTTTGGGTACCATAATACACTAAAGCTAGATAAGAATTATTTCATTACTAACTATTTATTCAGTAATTAAATAATGATAGAAAAAAGTAGTGAAAATGGACATAAAACGCAAATATTATAGGATTACTCCTCTTTCTGTTCAATGAGAATAAACTGTTGACACTCTACACTGTGATTAGCTGTCATACATTAAAGAGTACTACACCAACATAGTGCTTATAAAGGTATAGAAAGTTATACCATTCCCAGCAGTATTGTGGTGATTTCATTCATCTTTCCTAAGACTGAAATTACACGTGATAAACGTGTTAAAATTAGAATTTTGGCAGGTGAAGATTAGTACTACTTGACAGACAGGGGCAAAATTTTATATTTCAGTTGGAGCTGAAGAGTGTATATGGTTTATGGTTTATTATGAATTTCGTGTAAAGCCGTCCCTAATTTAGCAGTATAAGACTAGAGGGAAGGCAGCTAGTCATCACCACCCACCACACCACCACTCTTGGGCTACTCTTTTACCAACGTATAGTGAGATTGACCGTCACATTATAACGCCCCCACAGCTGATAGGGTGAGTATGTTTGGTGTGACGGGGATTCGAACCCGCGACCCGCAGATTGCCAATCGAGCGCTTGGCCATGCCGGGCGGAGAGTGTACATGAAACCAGTACTGTTGATAATAGAAGTAGTCAAGGTAAAATCCGATTTCCTTTAAAAATGCTGGAAAGTAACACGACAAGTCAGTATAGATCTTGTCATTGACCTAGCTATAAGTACAGTTAAGAATGTTAGTTCCATCACAGTAAGATAATTATTAATATGTAGTTGTCTCAATGGACGCGTAGCTGCTGGGATGAGGTAACCAACTAGACCAAAAGGTTGAAAGGGTCATTAGACCACACACACAAATGGAATGAGCAAAGCTGGACACTGAATCCAAGTTTAGATTATTTGGCAACAATAAACGATAATTTATTGGATAGCAGATAGGAGAAGTATATCACGATAAACGTATAGCGTCTACAGTGAAACATGCTGGGAAACAATATGAGTGTGGGCTGCTTCTTAACTAATGGTGATATAAAAAAAAATTGATGGCAAATCGTTATGCATCGCGTTATTCCCTTGGGAAAATACTTATTGGGCAGAGAGTTATTTTTTAGTGACAGTGACCCCAAACGTGCAGCAAATGTGATGAAACGATACCCGGATTAAAGAGTACGAATGAATACTTTCCACCACGGCCTGGCCAGCATATAGTTATAATATAGATATTATTAAGGCTCTATGGACTTATGTGGGAACTGCAAAGGTCAAACAACAAGCTTGTGAGGAGTAATACACGTATGGTAACATAAAAATAGGCAGCAGATTTAGTCTTCCATATATCCAATACGGTATATTCATAATTGTTATTGTAAGCCACGTATATTATATAATAATATCGAACTTTCCATGAAGTTTACTCAACTATTAATAAACTAAATATGTTTTATCATTTTAAACCCTACTCTACCATGCTTAACTGGAAGTTGTAGCAAAGTTTTAGATTTAACACGGGTTGTTCAGTTTCATCCACATGAAAATGCATCAAGACATTGAAGATAAACCTTACAATTTCTAATTAGAAATTCCTTGATGTGGGTTTGCTATACTTAGCTGTTTATTTAGTAACATTGTTAATAATATTAAAGCTGTTTGTCCAATCAGAAGTCTTATATCTTTAAGCGTTCTTGTTCATCTCACACTGTGATGTGGCATTAAAGGAAAAAAAAAGAGCTAGCATAAGTTTGAGACGTGTGAACAAAATTTGTATTATGAAGAATAAGCTAAACGTTATAGCGTTTTTTATTATTTTAAATTCATGAATATAAATAAGTATATTTTTCTTTTCATTGCAATCATTTGTGAGTAAATGAGCTCTAATGGAAATATATTATTACTGATAAACAGTATGTTCGTGTAACACGCTCGAAAGATTCTCGATGGCCCAATAAACAAAAGCATTTGTTTATTAATTTTCTAAATATCTGTTTTTCGCATGCTACACAGAAATATCATATGCAGCAATAACAGTATCAAATAAGTTACCCTTGTGAATTAGAACATTTCATAGAGTTACGAAGGACTAGTCATGAGATGTAATTGAGCTATATTTGATCTAGAGTCCCGGAATGTCGACTAATGAATATTAAAATACACGTCCCAGCTGACGTATTGTATATAAATGCGTGACTATTTTTCACATGTTATATGCCGCATGCTAATCTTTATTTTTTGTGTATCTACCGCACCTACCTTGTGTGATATGTTTTATTTATCAGATATGAATACATTTGTTAAGTGGGAGTTATGAACACCGTCCAAACAAAATATAGGATTACCTTAATTCAGAAATGGCCTTGTTGTAACGCTCCCTAGTGGGTGTGGGTGGGGTGAATTAATTTAATTAAGTAATATTAATTTTAAATGGGGACAGTTTGGATTAGCTTAAGTGACTTAGTAAGGTTGTTATTCATTATTGATGTAATTTATTTTTGTGTCTAAAGCTACACAGTGGGCTATTTGTCCTCTTCTCACCGCTGGAAATCGAATTTTGGAATTTAACAATGTAAGTCAACTGACTCACATGGTATAGTGTCCACGGAAAGGGTGACTTATAGGCGCTATACTCAGTACGGTACAAAATTTGTTTTAGCGTATGACAGATATTAAATATAGTAATATAGTATAATAAAATTATAAAAACTCCTACGGGTCGTGGGTTCGAAACCTTTTACCGAATAAGCTCACTCTTTTCAGCCGTGAGGACGTTATAATGTGACAGTTCATCCCACTGTTAGTTGGTAAAGAGAAGCCCAACAGTTGGAGATGATGGTGTTGACTAGCTGCCTTCCCTCCAGTATAAACCTTCAAAATTAGTGTCGGCTAGTGCATCTAGCCCACGAGTAGCTTTGCGCGAATTTCAACATATTTAAAAATCACAGAGGGGGGGGGGGCAGACAAGGACGTATTTTATCACTCATCTTATTTAGAGTACTAAAATAAAGTTTCCTATAAGTTACAGTGTAATATTGAAAAAGTTTAACATTATCATAAGTTATTCTTTTTTATGATGTTATTGTAAGCAAGTCCAATAACCCCGAAAATGTAATATCGAAGAGTGTGAAGCACGGAAATAAATTAATTTCAAAATGTTATTTTCCAACTGCCCCTATGGCGAATTTATTAAATTCACTGCAGTCCTTTTAGCGCTAATAACAAAGTTATCTGTATCGACTAAAAAGTTTTGATAGACAAAAGGAGAGAGCTTATAGTTTCTGGGAAAGGGGAGGGAAGGTGTCTCGAGAGAAGTATTAACTGTTTACATGTCTTTCTTTTTCTTTTTATAGTCAGATCTCTGGATGTGTAAATCTCCACTTGAGAAGGAAGTAAAAGCGATTTCAAAGAGTTTTGATACAGCGGTCGAAATATCTAAAGATATGTTATGCTTGAATATTTCTTTCATTATTATAAACGTAAATAAAATAACGACCCATATCTCCAGAAGGTAATTTACTGGCTCAATATTTCGCTATAACAGCTTCGTCAGGAACTATCGATATCCTACAAGTTCACTAATCCAGTGGTCTAAGCTACAATAGCGAAATATTGTGTTAATAAAGTTACATTTTGGAGATGTAGGTCGTGATTATATTTACGTTTAGAAATGTCTCATAATGAACTCCAGTTTACGTTAAACAAAATTAAAAATAATAATTTGTTGCTCCCCAGTGGAACAGCGATATGTCTGTGGACTTACAACGCTAGAAACCGGATTTCGATACCCTTGGTGGGCAGAATACAGATAGCCCATTGTGTATCTTTGTGCTTAATTACAAACAAACAATAATTTCTTTCATTATCTTTACATGTATATCGGTGGCTAAATATCAAAACAGTTTGTGATCACGTGTGTGGGAATTTTTCAGGTTGATCGGTCTTAACTCTAGGAATTTTCAAAACGTGCTGACCTTAATATATGTCTTCCGTCGACAGCGCTACCTAGTAGTGAGTTAATTTATTTTTCCCCAGAAAAGTAATTCTCATAGTAAAAACAATGCAGTGATGTCACGTTAAGAAAACAAGTGGAAGCGATTTAAGCAAAGTAACCGTAACTACAGGTGTTATGCTGTCTAAATTTTTTCTAGGTGAAAATTTCAGTTGTTTGAACCTAATTACTGAAGTAAGTCGGTGAGGTAAATACTTGGTTGCTGAAAGGTGAAACATAAAAATATTCAGTAGATAAAATACGTAGAATCAAATCATGATTAGTCTTGGGCGGGAAAAAAGGTTTAATGTGTCATACTTGGCCAAGTAAAAATTTGATTAAGATTCTCAAACTAGTTGATAACAAAAGTATACTCTTAGGGTTGTACGTTTTCGCTGTGTATAGCTTGTTAATAATAGGATATATTTTCAATATTTATCTTTCAGTGATGTCTACAATACGCCACTGTGGCCTTTACTCTTACTTCTCCCGACAGATTAAGACTTGTTTCAATAAATTACACCAATTACTTGGAATGATTTAGTATGATGGAGACAACATTTCAAAACCTGGAGCAACTTCAATGGAATTTGCTGTATGACATTGAAGAAGCAGAACTTGGGTGATAGTAATACATGTGATGACACTTCACGATAAGACTGATAATTCTTAGCCCATCATTCCCATGATTCAATACATTCTAATCATTATAGGTTGTCGTTTAGACGTTAAGTAGTTCTAGGCAGTTTGTTATAATGGAAAGGCTTCATCACTTTACAAATTATGCTTTGACTCTGATCTACATAGTTGGATTACTTTTTTAATCACAACTTCTTAATAATTTTCTAATCTGATAGGGGTTCTGGTAAGAGGAATGTTTAATGACATTTGGACTCAGACTATGAGTGTGTTGTGAGTCAACCAGTGTGACGAGATTCAGTAACTGGGAGAAAGGCCTTGTTGCAGAAGCCTACAATAAATCTTCTTATTCAAAACCAATAAAGAGGCAAAGAGAATGAAAATCATCATCAGCCTATTGTGACGTCTTATCGGATCCATTAATGGTAATGATATCATACAAGAATGAAATGAATTGAAAGCCTATTTTAGGAATTATTGAACAACTATCTGAAACTTAGTTCCTTTCCTCCACTTTTTCACGGTTCTATAGCTCAACAAATAGCTATATTTAAATAGCTTACAGATTATTCTATTCCTTAATATTTGTTTAAATTTGTTTGGATCAGAAGGTAAAGAAAAGTGGTTCACACTTTCGAGTTAAAGCCAATAACCCCGCAATCAGTGCAAACAAAAAGTAAACCCGCAATTTAGAAATGAAGAAAATCTGAAGTGTTAATTAGAGAAGATCTTAAGTTAGTCTATTGACTGACAATAATTTAATATTCGTTCCTGAAATAGAAGGATAAAACTACGATTTGTGTTCCCCCCTTTTTCATCCTTTGTTCTTAAATGTTTACACTGAGCAACAGAAACACATAAGTAAAAGGCATGAAATAGCTCCATAAGTACGGTCATTAAAATAACTAGAAGGTGTCAGCACGGGAAACAGAAAGTATAGAAAAAGCGTTAGAACTGCTCCCTAGAGTTTAAACAATCAGCTGTTGTTTGTTTTGTTTTGTTTTTTACCTAACTTGACAGAGTACAGGAATCCTTTAGAATACCAATGCTCCCAGACACGTAAAGTGCATTTGCTCTTCACTGGTCCCGGTACTTGGATGTCTACATCTACAACACGCGCTGCTCGCGTGCATAGGTGAAATGCCTCACATATAAGCTTACTATGCATATTCATTATTATGCTGTAGGCAGCACAAAAAGAAAAAAGAGAGAGAGAGAGAGAGAGAGAGAAACTCAGAAGGAGACCATACATTTTTCGTTTATTGAAATTCTAAAGCAGAAAAACAGACGCTGTTTAATTGAAAAGAGACACGAATACAAAGCCAAAGCTGGACGGGGCGAAGAGTGTTTCAAATAAAACATGCATACAAGCCAATGCTAAATCCCTGTTTGTCAGCCCTATAAGAACACAGGTTACTCTATGATTATAGGAAATTTTATATTTCTAATTTTTTGTATTTTATAAACGTAAATCCTCTATTAATAAAAATAACAGGTAAATGTTTGTATTGAGATCTTTGAAAAGACCAGCTACAAAATTTAGTTCTTTCATTTTCACTACATCAAATCTAGATCATTAAAGATCAATACTTTTTCTAAGTAATGTTTTTCCATTTACACTGATAACAAAACCAAAACCGTTAAAACTGCACTTAACTTTGGAGTCTTAAGTCATTTTATCCAAAAATATCATGTTTTAGATACACGACTTTATCAAACAATCTTCTAACTACTGATGGACTCATTGGCTTTTTGAAACACATTTGTCTAATGTATTTGTGCCCAAAATTGTTTGTAGATCTATGACGCTGATGATCACAGAATGCCTAATAACAAACACACACACAGATGTAAATAAAAGTTTCATCAAAACTGCAGTAAGTCAGAATAATTACTGGTGGTGCCCTCTATGTGTTTTACACAGAAAGTATAATATTTCATCAATTGTTATTGGTCAGTGAGTGTTGCAACAGATAAATACATAAAATTTCCCAATAAGATGCAATATGTGAGCCCCATCGGTGGTAAATGGTACAAAAACAAGTTAATTTGAGGTTTAACTGTACTCAGAAGAATGGGATGTGCACACAGTATTTCAATTTTTCCAAATACCTTGCTCACAAAGTGAAAGCATACTTCTGAGAAAGATCATAGTAATATCATCAAAGCTGTTTCAAAAAGTGTTTCTATCAAATACAAGCAAAATAACTCATCCCAAGTGACCAGAAAATTTTAAGTTAATTTATCAATTTAAATTATTTTACGGATTTAAAATGGATAATTATTATGCACTCTTGGTTTCACTCAGAGGCAAAGTTCTGAGCTACTTATACCGCCCACCACGAAAAGTAATTGTTGAGCATTTCAGTCATGCTAAGAGCCTCTCAACAATAATATACGATAAATCTACATTTTTATTCTTTAAGTTACGTCACATTTTGAAATGTCAACGATAGCATGATTAATTCCTAGCAGTTTAGTGTAGAATATCCTGCTTGCGAAATAAAATTTTGCATCAACAAGTCAATGTTGAGCCTTGCCTGCGTGCGCAACTTTTCAAACGCAGTGTGAGAAGCGGCCGCCGTAAACAGGAGACAGACACTGATCGCAATACATACTAGACATTCTAAAACACCTTGTTCGTTGAACCAAGTGATTCCGAACTGAGATTTAAAAGCTATGACACTATAGTAGCCAGGTAGTATAGTTGTTTTTAAAACGACGAAGGCCGCCAAAAGTTTTCCTCCGAAAGTATATATCCAAATTACATTTTGATTACAGTAAAAAGGATAGGGCACCGCGGTTAATGCATAGATAAATAAATAAATTAAGCAGTAGGTTGGTATTGTTGACTGAGTGAACGTAGTGTACGAAAAAAAAATGGCTTCCAACTGCACTAGGGTTTATTGCAGATAAAGCTCCTATTATTTGTGTTTTTTACTTCATTTAGGTAGTACCTTTGTTACTAATATAGAAACCTGCTTCTAAAATTACTGTGGTAAAAAGATGATTTAAATCAAGATGAAATAGTCAGAGTTGAAAGCGATTTATAACGGGACAGGGAATATTATTTCCTGCAGTAAGTTTGATAGCATATAATGCTAAAATTCGAGGTTCGATATCTGAGATGGATGCAGCGGAGAAAGCCTATTTTATAATTTAGCACAAAAACAAAACGAAAACGAACAGACTAACGCTTCAAAAGAAAACAAGTATTAGGAAACA
This sequence comes from Limulus polyphemus, assembly GCF_000517525.1. Classification (NCBI taxonomy): domain Eukaryota; kingdom Metazoa; phylum Arthropoda; class Merostomata; order Xiphosura; family Limulidae; genus Limulus; species Limulus polyphemus. Next base: position 16,917 of record NW_013668524.1, on the reverse strand, counting down.
ATTTATCGAAAGCTTGGTGTTTGCATATAATCTCAGCTTTCATCATTATCTCTTTCCTTTAGTTAACTTCAGAATTCTACTTTTATGACTATTCTACAAGAGAGTAACATTTTACGATTGAGAATTCTGGTTCTATTTGTTTTGCCAGTGAAAAAGCCAGTAATGTTGGGATTTTATTCTCTATGTAAAGTCGAGACAGCTTTGTCTGCTATGTGATCATTAGCCGATCAAGTGATATGTCCATTTCCATCCCTATCTTGTTTGGTTTCTTCTTTCAAGTTCAGTAGCCAGCCCTACATAGGTTTTTTTATTTAGCGCTATTTTTTCCCTAATACTTGTTTGTTTACTTTTTTTTTTGTAAGATGGTGTAGTGGGTTACTAGGTTATAGAATGTATTTTAAAGCTTTATCCATTTTGCATAGAACAATAATAAAATAGGTAATCAAAGATCGTGAAAACAGTTCTGTTCTCTCAAATGATGATAAAATTATAGTTACTGCTAGAACTAGATAGGCGATAGGCCTGTTGAAGAAAGGTGATGATGAACGAAAATAAGAAATTTCGGTTTTGGCTATTCGCCGGTTTTCGACTCTGGGACGCTCTGGATAGCTGAAAAGCGGCATATACACCTGAGATAGAGCGACTATGCCAGGTAGCTATTCATATCTAGCTTCTGATGACCTTTAGAGAAGAAAATCTAGATTACTTTTATATTGCTTTAATACTGGCGTCCTAGCCATCACTATGTAGAGACCGCACCAGCGCCCTCTCAGATGTATAAAAATTTAAAACATTTTATATTAAACTCGTTGAGCTCAACGGTAAGCTTGGGGAGTTATAATGATAAAATTTTGGGTGCGATCCCTGAGATGGGCGCAGCACAAGTAACCCACTATGTAGCCTTGCGCTAAAACAGAAATGAAACTAACTAAAGCTTTAAACGAAATTATAGGGGAACATCTTAAATCAAGTTGAAATAATCGTTATAAATATACAGATAAAACTAGAGTGAAGCAAATTTCATCTCACTAAGTAATAAAAACAACAACAACTAGTTAGAATTTGATCTTTGATGGGGAATAGTTTCTAATAAAGCTGTATTAGTTACCAGCGGGGGACTAAACTGTGTAGCAATATGCAGAGTTGACTAAAAGAGTCCGTTACGAGCCTGTTGTCATACGATAATGGCCACAGTCTATGATCCCCTCACAGCCTGCTAAAGTTTAAACTCCTGTCTACCACTAGACTACTACATTAATATTCTGTGTTGGACTTAGAGTGAAAAATTTAAAACAGTTTTGATGATCATTAACATAATAATGCCATGATTAGAATGAGTAAACGGCCTTTCCGTTATTAACGCACCGGGAGAGAAACGACATTGTCCGCCGCTGTGTAATTGCTGCCGTATGAAGCCCCACTGCGTAACTGGTGCAAAAAGACAGTATATGTTATTCAATGCCCTACGGACAAAAAGAAAAATCTAGCCCATCCAGAATGCGAAGAAAATGAAATTAACTTCAGTTGTAAGAAAAAACACATGAGAGATTAATGTTGGAATAAAGCACGATGTCACCCTTAGTTTTCTATATTACTTTATTGCTCATTTTTTTTTTTTACGGAATATTTCTTGGTAAACAAACTTCATCATGTCAGTGTACGTCCACAATTCCTATTATAGTGTAATAGATTTCTAATTCCTATTTCAATGTTCTTTGCCATTATTTACAGCCTTTATTAGATTCCAAATAAAAACACACTGCTCTTACTGGCTGTTCTTGTCATGATAGAAGCTGAATTGTGTTCTTCTATTTAACAAGTTGTTATTTTTAAAATTCTGTATTCAGTCTTTATAAGACATAATAACTGTATTAACAAATACACGTGGGTCCGTAGAAGTGCTTTTTGTATTGGGTGTGTGTGTGTAGGGTGGGGGGGGGGGCATCAAAAAATTCCCAACTCATAACATTATAATATTTTTCAAGTATGTTGCCAAACCATAATTGATTATACTCCTAATACTATATTTAAATGCAAACACATAGATTATACTTTAGCTATGGGAAAAAAACAACACATTTAAGCAATTATTATAACTAGCAGAAATATCTGTCCGGAGGGTATGCATAACTGCTAGTTCCTGCAGAAAGTTATTGGGCCTGCGGCCTTTTCTGGAATTGTCTGACAGTTCTACAACAATGTACTCCTACTTGACGTTCAATAATGCTCACCATGTATGAAGAAAATGATTTTATTGAAATTTTAGTTTAAAAAAGAAGCTATCATCACAGCATTACATCACATAGTAGATTTTATTGA
>NW_013668524.1:7300-13663 GCF_000517525.1 Limulus polyphemus | reverse complement strand
CGTTACGGTTTTTTTTACGTTTTTTACTTTTTTACTTTTACGTTATAATTAAGTAGACGACGACGACTACTACTAGTAAAGTAACGAACTACTTGTGTTTATATATATATATATATATATATATATATATAAAGACAGAATCATTTAGGCTTTGCTAATAGAGATGCTTGCTAGAATATACAAACTGTTCTATTCCTTCCACCACATGAGCCACACCTCTCTGATGATGGTAGTTGCTGATGGATGAGGATGTCTCTACACATCACAGTTAGCTTCTGAGCCCTTGGGAGAATTTTTTTTTTTTACGTATCGGCGGCCGATAATAAGTCCATTAGGACGCAACCCGCCTACTTGACGCCTTCTACCAGTCATTCATATCGAAAGTTCAATCAACACTTTCAGCGCCATCTTCGTAACGATGAGCCACATAAAAAACGTGGATGATGAGATCATGAACAGGGCTACTTTCCCAGTGCTTTTTAAAGTGTCATTAAAAATGCAGGAACTTTGGACATTACCCACAAAATACTGTTGGTGTTCTGATTGAGTTTACATACGTATTTGTGGGTAATAAGAGACAATTTGTGTGAAATGGTCCTTTCTTAAATTTTTTTTTTGGGTTTGTTATGGCAACTGACTTTCTAAGACATAAGGCATTTAGCTATCCTTCTTCAAAGGAAGTATTTCCAGATAAAGCAAACTTTTAAGAGTATCGCAAACCATAATCCACAGAACAGATAGTGTTACTTACTATAATTGGTCGCTTCTGAACATGTAAATCTTACTTTATATAAATATAGGTAATCTAAATATTTCGAATAGTGTTTTTGATATTTAACAAACTTTTTTTCCATTGATGATGATGAAGGTTGGCACCAATTGATTCTGTTTCTTACTAGCAGCATTTCTTTCTCCCTTCGCCTCTCTCTCAGTATATTAGATCTCTCTCTCTCTCTCTCATTTCCCAATCTTTTTTCTTCTTCTGTTAAACGCCTAACTTTTATATTCCTTTTTCGAAACCACGCTAAGAAGTCCCTTTTTTGTCTGACTTTTCACACCTGTTTTCCATAATTAGAATTACTAGAATAAATAGCTGCCCCCCCCCCCGCAGGTATAACTGCTAGTTCCTGTGGAAGGCTACTGAACCTGCGGTCTTTTCTGGAATTGTCTGACAGTTCTACAACAATGTACTCATACTTGACATTCAGTAATGTTCACCATCCACGAGAAAAAGGATGTTATTGAAATCTTAGTTTAAAAATGAGCTATCATCACAGCATTACATCACAGAGTAGATTTTATTGAAGTATTTCTTTGTAGACGCAGTTATCAATGAAAGTGCCTTGCTTTTATGTTGCAACACTCATGATATTTTCACTAAAGAAAAACAAATAATTTTTAAAGTTAGTTTTTTGATTGTTTTATATTTGAAACTTACTCCTTTTTTGTAATTTTTATTGGTTAAATCTGAAACATATCATTTTTGAGAAAATTTCAATTGTTTTATTTATTGCTCAGCTATAAAAATACTGCCTAGTTATAAAAATATTATCCATTTATGACTGGTGATGATCGGTGTGGGTAATTTTCCGAGATCCGAGTTTTGGACGTACACATCGCAAGCTCCATTATAATAAGATATATAGGTAAGTTTAAGTACTTAGAATACATGAACATTCACATATGTGCACGAGATTATTATAACATGATACCATTATCTGGATTTGCTAAAATAACAAATAACACTATAATACATTTTATAGATAACTTTTCTTCAAAAAAAAATACATTGTTCATGATCCATACACAGTCAATAATAGTTTGATTTTATAAATGAACAGAAATTATTAATATCTTGTTTCAGAAGGATGAAACTTAATGTATATTATTATATGTGCTCAGACCAGCCATATGTAATACCGACACAGTAAATATTAATGTTTAATTATATATTTATATAAATATAATAGTACTGTTTGTCCATTTAACTACTTCGTAGGGTGTGGATGGATCTTCACCAAAATTGGTATGGCGGTTCACTAGGTTCATGGGGGTGGGGGTACATACACATTTTCGGTTTTGAGGTTTCATGGGCGTTTTTTACCACTACTTCGCCCCCTGTAGATGGATCTTCTTCCAGTTTAGAATGGAGGTTCATTGGGACCATGGGGAATACATACAAACTTTCAGTTTTGCGTTTTGGGATGATGGACAAATTGTACTATGTCACCTTGAATGGACTTTCTTAGACGAAGTCTAGTGTGGCGATGATGGACAACTTATACTATGTCACCTTGAATGGACTTTCTTAGACGAAGTTTAGCATGATGAAAGAATGTGAACTGGACAGCAACTTTTACGAAACTATACAATTCAATCTTTTATGAAATCTTTTGCCTTGGTACTTGTTTTGTATTTAAACTTTTACGTTAACTTATCTTCTCGATCATCACTTTCTGACAGCTTTTACTGTTTAGATCATCAGTGTACATACTTTGATGTTGCTTTTAATATTCTAATTTCTTTCATGGCACTTCCAAGTTTTTAGTAATTTACGGTGGGCTTTGTTTGAACTATTAAACTGATTTCTCACCATTTATTACTTCACGTAACTTTAATTCTGTTCCTCTTTCCTACAGTTGATATTTGTGAATTTAAAATAATTGATACCCGTTAGGCAGTCGCAAACTCTATCATTTCGTTCATCAGCAACCTTTCTTGCTCTTGTGAATGTGTAGTTCTTATAGTATAATACCATTCTCTACTTCCTTATAAATTAAAAAGGTTGAAAAAGCTTTTGAAGTATGATATACATTAATGCTAATTTCAGTGTATGGAAATAAAAAAAGCATACGCCACGAAGTCTGTAATACAGATGTTTTAGCTTTAATGTTTTTGAATCTGCTTTTATCACTTAAGAGTCTCTAATAAAAAAAAACAATTAGGTTTATCGAAGTCTTCCCGTATAGATGGTCTAAGATCTATAATCCGATAATAGAGCAGTACCCTATCTGCTAAGAACGATTTTGTGCAATTTGACGTCGAAATTGCTTTCAATTCTGATAAACCTTTTATAAGTAAACTGCTACTTGGTTGTTAGAGCTACATACGGTTAATGATCGAGAAAAAACAACACATCTATCTTGTGCGTTAGACCTAAAATTTATTCAGCCAGCGCTTCTTTGTCCTTGATACATTAAACCCTATGGAAAATGTGGCCTTTTTTTTACACCAATACATCAACAAAAGAAAGCTATTTTTCCCAATGAAGTTGCTAATAGTTACAAAATGGAGGACAAAATACCATATTATATCAAGGTGTTTCCACAATTAAACACAGGTGTGCTAATAGTTACAAAATAGACGACAAAATACCATATTATATCAAGGTGTTTCCACAATTAAACACATGTGTGCTAATAGTTACAAAATAGACGACAAAATACCATATTATATCAAGGTGTTTCCACAATTAAACACATGTGTGCTAATAGTTACAAAATAGACGACAAAATACCATATTATATCAAGGTGTTTCCACAATTAAACACATGTGTGCTAATAGTTACAAAATAGACGACAAAATACCATATTATATCAGGTGTTTCCACAATTAAACACATGTGCATGTCTTTTCATGGCTTCAGGTGTAATGACGCAACAGGTTAATTTAAAATTCTAATACATGCCTAATACTAATATTTGATAATTGTTTTAATTGTTAAGAACACCAAGAATAAATTAAAATGTAATAAGTTATTTAAGAACGCAAATAAGATAGGTTGAAGCTGATTAACGTGTCTTTTCAATGTATTTCATGGTGGTTTGATGACATCAACTTTAGATTTTTCATGTATTTTCCTACTTGTTTTAAAGTAAAAAAGAAACAGCAACTGTTGCGTGGACAATTGATATTCTAAAAGTACCTCTGTGCAACTGGATTCGTTATATCACACCTGGATTTTACTGATGCTTTTAATGTAATTGATTGGTTTACAGAAAATATTTATTCATCCCTTTTTTAGGACACCTGCCGTATTTTAATAACTAGGATAATATCCAACATCATACACACACATTTCTGAACACCGATAGTAACGAGAAAAATATGGCGAAATTGCAACTATAAGCACAGATATACTCTTTATTGCACAGTAAATGTACGTAAATCAATGAAAATATTCGCTATATTTCATAGGTATTCAGCGTGAATTCTGTTTGTATAGACTGATGATTTTGTCAGCGTTTTTTTTTCTTTCCCAAATTAAGTTCTATCTTCAAAGTGAGGGGGTCAGACGTGTGGATAAATGCGAAGGATCGCGCCACATACCATAAAATAGCTCTTACACTCGGTCTTACTTCAGGTTATTTAATAATAAAGTGCTATTCATACTGTTAATCGTTGTCCTTGACGGACATGATGAGATAATGATAAAGAAACATACACACAAGAAGCACTAACAGCTAAGTTTCTATTCACCATAACTGTGCCTTTCTATAAACAGTCAAGTCTCGCATTACACGACATCGCTAGATTAATGTATATTGTCAGCGTCTTAGCCACCTTGAGCGGTAAAATTATACGAATAATCTTATTCTACAAACTAAATAAGCTGTAAAAACTTCCTCTCTATATTATTCTCTATTTTTTCTTTACAGGGGGTGTACGTAACCTAATGATAAGCGAATGGATGGGCCTAGGGTTATAGACGTGATAAAAAATGTTCTATAGTTTCAATTGTGGCCTCGTTATAAAATTCAGAATCAATCCCGTTATTTGGTTCAATGAAACGGACAAATTCTTTGTGGCGGCATGTCCAGCTAGCTGGCTAACTTCCCAGTAGTTGGCCAGTAGTTTAAATCAGGTATGGCAATCCTAGGGGTGTCTAAGTTTTTTTTTAAATTTTAATAGAGGGCCTCGAGACACAGGCTTCTGCATATGAGCCTACCTGTTCTTGGAAATGGTACGGTACGGATTATCAGGGTAATATTTTAACAGGAGAGCGTCTGTTATGTTTAGAAACGTAATTACTAAAAGTTGTGATTGACGAATTACTGAAATCATTAGCATATTTTACCCGTGTTTAGCACTTTGCAACTTATCCTGGGCGAAAATTTCAGAATTCAACTATTGCTTGAAATGTCACCGACGAGATCTTTTTACCTGTATATCGAATTGCCGAGGTTAAGTGTATTTTAAACGACTAACAAGTCATGTTTTTCATTATCTTTGAGCTCCATAAAAGTGTTGTAGTTGCAATGGTTTCTCCAAAGCCCTGACCTTTAATTCAATATAAAAGCAGACGAAGCTCATGAGGAAATGCTAAAAGTGCATAAACAGAAATTGATAAATATAGTATGTTCATAAAAACTATCTATCATTAGCTGTTATGGATATCGCAGTAATAACTGAACGGCTAAAGTATAAAATAACATTACATGTGTTTGTCATCTTGAGAATTAACTCAAAGTTTTAACGTTATAAGAATTGTTTTTGATTATTTTAACATCAGGTTTGAAATTTATTGAAGCCTATATACAGTTTGTAATTCAATAGTGTAATTTATCTTTAGCATGGAGCAATGCACAGACATGGTGTTAATTTTTTAAGACAGTCACAAAGAGAATAAGAAACTGCTTTGTGGTCACATTCTTATAGATCTAAACTTTACGAGTCATTTATTTTTTTGTTAGAAAAATCTTGTATTGTAGTAACTTGTTTTTCGCAATTTTAAACGACTGTTATTATTATATAATAACAGTGTATCAAACTAAAGCATGGTTTATTAATGTTTCCCTAATATATATATATATATATATATATATATATATATATTATCATATATATATATATATCATATATTCACATTACCAAAGACAAAAACTAGGACTATGCAATAAATTATCTTATTTAGTTAATTAAATGTTCAATAATATAAGAACAACAGCTGTTTCGAAATACAGAGCAAGGCGTAACGCAGTGGTTAGCGTGTTCGTACTGTAACTTCGAGAATTCATGGTTCGTGTCCCATTGACGCAAAAAACGAACTCCACTTTTTGCTCTATATGATGGACAAATCCCACAAGTTGGACAAGGATTTCTCAAGAAATGGCGATGAGTTATGTGACTACCTGTCTTCCCTTTAATATATAATTTCAAAATTAGGGACTGGTAAGTGCGAAAAAAAATAAGCAACAACAAAAAATGAAATATGACTGATATATATGTATATATATATATATATATATATATATATTATAATAGTAAGTTACGTATTAGTGTTAGTTTAATAAAGACGAACGGGTAGAAACTAAACTGTGTTAGTGTAGGAAATTACATGCAACGTAACGTTGTAAATTGCT
>NW_013668524.1:0-7279 GCF_000517525.1 Limulus polyphemus | reverse complement strand
ACGGGTGAAACTAAACTGTGTTAGTGTGGAAATTACATGCAACGTAACGTTGTAAATTTGCTCTGAATCTGATTACTTTCGTCAGGATTGTTCTTTAATCCTAGGGTGAAATTTCTAAACAGTATTAATAACACACCATCATTAAGAATGAACATTAAAACCGAAGACATGCTTGCAACTGAAGGTATCAACATTCGAGTTAGTTTAGATTTCTTTTCTTTAGCTGCAAACACAGAACTGTTATGATCTCTCAATATTTATATGATGAAGATATATGAAATTTCCGAAGGACTTAAAAACAACAACGGGTTTTGCTGTTCTCTAACTATATCAACATTACCCCAGCTTCAATATGAAAATACGATTTCATTGGATCGCTGAAGAAAGGACTGCCTATTGAAGAATGGGAATGTTACGAGTTTCAACTCCTCCTACAAGCACAAAAATCACGATAGTTAGAGTATAATTATATGATAACTTAAAAAAGAATATAAATTAATATCTTAGTTTGATATATATATATATGTATAATTCCTAATTTTTTAAAAATGTATTTAGCACGCATGTTAATATTTACTGTTAATCCTAATTTATTCGTAATATAAAACAACCTTTTTGTTTGATTACAACTTCATGTTGTTTCTAAGAACATTCTAAGCTAAGTCAATGTCACTAAAGTACGAATAAATTAAAATGTAGATGTTTTATTCAATTTTTATATGTTTATTCACCAGTAAGCTTGAGTGCTCATAACACTAAAATTCGGGATTCGATCCCTGTGTGCAATTTTGCATTTAAACGAAAAGAAGAAGCAAACAAATTTAAATCTGTAGTGTATAAAACATACATTAATGTAGTGAAAATTAATTTCCACTCATATTTACTGATTCATCGCAATTACTGAACACTACTAAATGAACTCGGATCAGTTAAAATCTGTAGTTAATATACAGGATGAACATTTTATTAATTTTTACGGTTAACTAGGAATAACGATTACTATGAACAGTACAGAATTGTTTTACGCACTTACAACGTTAACATCATGGGTTCGATTCCCTTTTGCCTTAAAAAAAGAAAACAATTACTACATAAAAATAAAACTTTTTTTTACGTTTCTACAGTTAACCTTTTATTGTTTCTTTCGACTGTTAAAGCTTTACAAAAATAATAATACTCATAATAATATGGTTGCATGAAATATCCTCAATCAACTTAATACATGTAAATGAAATACTATTGTGCAAAAACATGGTTTTATACTCATCAGAAGTGGAGATATTTCGGAGGCAAACTATTAAAATGCTTATGGTAAGTAACTGAGTTCTTATTCTTTTTATAACTACTTTTCAAAGTGCAAAATTATTGAAAATATCGGTTTCTCTATGAACTTTTAGTTGGCTTAAAGTTTTTAGTACTTTCTAAATGTTTTTGATAACAAGTAGTGATTATTTCCTATCATGACGTACATAAGTTATATCAAATTAATGAGAGAATATTATTTCAAATACATTTACAAAAAAAAATAAATCTCAACGTTAATTCGTTTTTTACAAAGGTGTTAAGATATCTGACTATACGTATTGAAACAAAACCCAGACATAATGATCTTAATAAACTAATTTTCAGCCCGATTGCTTAATCTAAATACAATCCTGAGAAAATAATTAGTTATTCTATAATACTTTTACCATAGTAAGTGTCCAGGAAGTGACTACTAACTTCGATTCAGCTGGATATATTTAATAATCACATAAGCCAATTTACATAAATGGCTTAATTTATTTTCGAAGCTGATACAATATTTAATAGATACTACTGTTGTTTGTCACACACAATCTTGATATTATTATCGCACTTACATAAATAGAACTATACAATTTCTGTACGAATTTTAACTAAACTATGAATTTTAGAAAGTATATAATAGTATTTTCTAAATGGTTGTCATGTGTTTCATTAGATGTTGATATAGATGCGAAGTTTTCGTGTATATATTACATTCTGTTTAATTATTGGTGTTCTTTGCGTTAAGATACTTTCGTGAGCTGTTGTTTTAAAACATTTTATGAGGGTGTAACCTTACTGTGGCTGCTTCTAAGTGTTCAAGTTGTTCAGAAGAAGTTAGACGTGTCAAGAGAAAAAAAAATAAGTTCGACCCAAGTCAATTCGAAACATTGTCTTCATTCACAAAGAAAAGACTACAGTTACGACAGAGAACCCTCTGACCTAAAACACCACTGCGATGAAGTTAAGCACCAGGGAATAAATAATGATTTGAATTTGACAAAAGCTCAGAAGCTCAGTTTCCACAAGCTTCTAGAAACACCTTTAAATCAACGTTGTTCTCATGAGAACGAGAAGAGAAGAAACTAGAATTATGGCATTCCCGTTCGACCACATACCTGTCATGTTCCCTGATTATTGCGCCTTTTGTTCTGTTTGAGGATAACACTGAAAGCCGAAAACCGTGTATAGTGGAGAGTTATGAAGGATTTGTCAAGATGTGGTGTATAAGATTGCCTCTGCCTACTTCGCAGAAGTTTGTTAAATTGCAGCGTCGGGCGGTAGTGCGTAATCATAGCTATCAGACTGAGTAGGATTGACGAAGGAGAAAGTAGCTCAAAGGACAACACAAGACCTGGAACATCGTGTTTATAAAGTTATTTTAACTCGCAGTAACAACCAACGCTGGGTTGATCGACTCCTGGTTGTGAAGCAGAAATGCTATTCACGGTAACAATAGAGGGACTTTGTGATCCAATAAATATATAAGACAACGTGACTCAAGATTCAATATTTAAATTATTGGATTTCGTTACTAATAGGGATTAAAAGAGCGAAATCATAGTCTCTTTGGTGTTATTTTTATCTCGTATTTGTCGATAGATCGTAAAGTATTTGAAAATTGAAACATTTCCTAAAGAACTAAAACACTCTTGAAAAATTGAAAGCACTTATTATTATTATTTAAATGAATTTGATGTGATTAAAAAAACTAGTTTCATGAAATTGATATCCGTAACAACTCCGACTTACTCAAGTAGTAATCCCAGACGTCATTAACGTTTCTGTAATGTTAAATTATAGTTCAGGCTTACTGACTGATTATTTCATTAAGACATTCAAGTCCTGCTTAAGATTTACTGACCGGCTAAGATACTATGAGTATTAAGCAATAACTTAGGATTACTGGCTAATTATTTTATTATCAAATTCAAGTTCTGGTTAAGTATGACTGACTAAAATACTATTAGTTTTAAGCAATTACTTAGGCTTACTGACAAGTTATTTTGTTATTACATTCAAGTTCGGATTAAGGCTTACTGAATGATTAAGATACTATTAGCATTAAGTTATGACTTGGGCTTATTGATCGATTACTGTATTCAAGGCTTACTGACTGATTAAGATACTGTTAGTGTTAAGTCATGATTTAGGCTTAGATTCAATCCGTGTTCAAGACTTACTTTGATTAAGAGATTTACTACCAAGTTATGAGTATTATTCCCTGCCTAAGTTAATATTAGTACTAGTTTTTATTAAGTGATGCTGCCTGTTGTTACTGCATGTACGTTCTTATAAGGCATATCAATTTGGTTAAGTTTTCTATTTATATATATTTAAACTATTTTTATAATCAATCTACCCATGAGGAGGTAAGGATTTTGCACAAGTCCCCAAATACTGTTTCTAGATATTATTGAAAAAGGGTAACCCAGTCTAACTTGATAAAATTGACAAGTTTATTTCCTTATTATAAAATTATTTTTTGTTAATCTAGTAACCTGCTGTTGTAATAATACTGATAATCGTACAGTTTAAAAGATCCATAATTTGTTATAAAAATAACCATTTACACTCTGTTCTTTGCTCTTTTTTCTGCTCTTAAGTTTCTAGTTCAGTTCGCTCTTCCACTGTGATGTTGTATCCAACAACGTTAATTAATAATTTTTATCACTGCTGCACTGAACGTCGAAAGTACTGAAAAACAATAGGCCTAATGTTCGTGATCAAAAATCATATTAAACTTTAAATGTTTATATTTTCTCCCACGTTACATTTAATCTGTTCATTATAGATTTCATATAAGGAATGAAAAAATAAAGCGTTAGAGATAATTTTTGTCTGCCAAATGTGCAGTGTAATAAAACTGTCAGGCCTATTAGCTTTCAATGTTTCTCTAGCTATCGGCGCTCCCTTCATGGCTTTATTAGTTTTATAAAGATCTCGTATCGCATATATAAAATGAGTGTTTCGAATAAAATTTTGGATGTCATAGTTCAGCCTAGCTGATGAGTTCTATTATTGAAGGAAAAGTCTCCCGAGCAATAACTCGTGGTATACATATATATATATAAAACATGATCTGAAAAGGGAGTTTTACAAAACCTTGAGTTGAAATCCTTAATGGACAAATTATGAGAAATGTAGAAAAATTTTACAGTAGAGTCTAATATTATATTATTGTTTTTAGGTATCCTGTGTACTATAGATGACACATACACCCCTAAAGGCAGGTAATGTTAAGGTGACACATACACATCTGAACGTTAAGGTGACACATACACATCTGAACGTTAAGGTGACACATACACGTCTGAACGTTAAGGTAACACATACGCATCTGAAGGCAGGTAATGTTAAGGTGACACTTGTCTAGGATTTAGTAGCAATACCTAGCTTCAAAATGACTTGAATGTCATCAAATATTAAATCATGAATACATTATTATATCAGTTTTTAAATATGTATTAATGTTTTATTTTCCAGAACTAAGGCTTTTCAGTACGCCATATTATAGCTTTAATACCACATTATTGTAAACTAAAACAGTTTGAACGTACCTAACTTGATACAATTGACAAATTTATTTCCTTATTATAAAATTATTTTTTTGTTAATCTAGTAATCTGCTGACAGATTTCTCTAGAGTTTCAAACATTTTTTTTTGAATAACTATTTGAGTGAAAATTGAAAGTAGAAATTAATACTTGTTACAAATTTTCAGTTCAAACAACCGTATATGTAATTTTTAATAATTAGATATTTATAACTATCTAAAGTATGCATGATCTTATGTACATTTGTCCAAAGGGTTTAGGTGCTCCGGTGATTTAGCGGTAAATCTGAGGGCTTATAGCGCTAAAAGTCGAGTTTCGATCCCGTGATGAGCAGACCATAAATAGTCCATTATGTAGCTTTACACTTAACAACAAACAAACCAAAGTGTTTTGAATTTAGCCCTATAATTTCGTAGCTACGCCCGTGTAGCTCTAAAGTATATAACATGAGCTTGTTATTTATTAATGGCAAGGCCATATGCTGTTTTTTTACAAAAATAAAAGCCCCAGTCTCACCCCTCTCCAGTGGCTCGGCAGTAAGTCTGTAGGCTTACGACGCTATAAATCGGGTTTTGATATTTGTGGTGGGCAAAGCAAAGATATCAATCTCATTGTGTAGCTTTGCGCTCAACAAAAACCAAACCAAACCAAAATAAGAATAATAATTTCAATTTCACTACTTATTTATTATTGGATTTAAAAAAATAGTTGCACGAGAAGAAAGTTTAGTTGTTTTTTTCTGTCAGATTATTAACTTTTATTGACATATCTTTATAAATGTATATGAAATATTCCAAAAACGTTGCGATTGGCCTCCGGCAAGGTGCATGTGTCACCTTAAAATAGCCGAAAGATCATGAAACATATATGTTATAACAAACCGGTTTCATTACCTTTTGCGGGGCGTTGATAACTCCAGTGTTGTAGCCAAACTGAAACATTCCAAGGACGGCAGCAATAATGGTAAACACCAACATACAGGTGAGACCCTCCTGGAAAACAACAACAAAGGTAATATATATATATATATATATACACACATAACCTTTCAAGTTAAAAATCATAAAAATTAAACCCAAAAAATATTAACCTATTGGAAGAAACATTAATAAAATATCTTAACATTATGAAAAAAGAAAAATGACTTTAGAAACACGTCATTTTTAATTTTTCGTTTTAAGACTTGGTGGAACAGCGATAAGGATACGGACTTACAACGCTCAAATACAGGGTTCCATTTCCCCACGGTGGTCACAGCAGATAGCCAAATGTGGTTTTATTCTAAAACAAACAAACAATTAAGACAGGATCTAAGGTATTAATTGAGAGATGAATTGATATGATTTGACCAGCGGATCTTTAGATCGTTTTATGATGAAAGTGTTTTGTTCTTTGTAAGATACACAAAACGTAGCGGTACTTTTATGATCAAGGTACTTTGTTCTTTGTAATCTATTTTATAATGTCTACAATATTAACAATATCCTGATTTGTACATTACTTTCTTGTATGAGTTGCTTCTCCTTAAATATATAGTTAAAACAATAATTATTACGGTGTAGGTGTCTTGGGTTGATTTAACACACAAAAATACGTGAAATGCAACCGGAAACGTTTGAGAAAAAAAAAATACAACAACCAATAACAGCCAAACTGTTACTTAACTGATACACTATGTAATATCTCATAACCACATGAACAGAATGATGCAAAAAGAGTTATTCCAAGTTGCTTTATTTTGCTGTGTTCATGAGGTATCACCTGCTTTTGAGCTAAAGCTAAATTTTGATTTTTTTTCTTGCTCAAGCGTTTTTGGATAGATTATTATATACAAGCATGAGCTGGTTTTTATGTAAGCCAGTTTTTAAAGGAAATTCTGAAACTCTGTTGTTTGTTTTTTCACTTTTTAATTCATTATATTTCTTTCAAATATTTCGTGTAAGATTATGTTCATTACATGAAAGTTTTAGCACTTCAGAATCTGATGTAATCAATAGCGCAGTGTACAAACGCATGTAATTTTCGCTACTTCTGAAAATTATGTGTGTGGCTTTTTTCTGTTGTTTTATTAGATAATTGTGAAATATGATTAGTATAATCACAGAAATTCACTTGATTTAATTGGTTTTATAAACTCCTTTTTTTATGCTGGGTGATGGAGGAATGAAATACTAGGAATTTAGTCATATATTAGTTGAACGTTTTTATGATCAAAGTGCTTTGTTTTTTGTAAGATACACAAAACGTAACAGCATCCTTATAACCAAAGTGCTTTGTTCTTTGTAAGATACGCAAAATGTAATAGCGCCCTTATAACCAAAGTGCTTTGTTCTTTGTAAGATATGCAAAATGTAATAGCGCCCTTATAACCAAAGTGCTTTGTTCTTTGTAAGATATGCAAAATGTAATAGCGCCCTTATAACCAAAGTGCTTTG
>NW_013668523.1:120223-149913 GCF_000517525.1 Limulus polyphemus | reverse complement strand
CAATTTGCCGCAGTAAAAATTCATCAAAATTAAGAAAATTAAGCAGGAGAATGCATAAAATTTACTCCAGAACTTAAGAGCTTCCAGAGCCAAAAGGTGTGCTTCACTCGGTCAAATAACCCTTGACTTCCCGATTTATAATTTAACATAACATATTGGTCCATCTCGGCTGTCCCATCCTCTAAACTAAACTAAAACTATTAAATAAAAATCTTAAATCCAGCCCTTATCATTCATATACTTATCAAGCTTTCTATTAAACTCATTTAAATTTACTGCCTCCACAACATTCAAAGGCAACCCATTCCAGAGGCCAATCGCCCTTTTAGAAAAATAAAGCTGTCTTAGCTGTCTTACTATTATCGCCGTTAAATATGAAATATAAAGATTATACACCATTATCAATTCCTCTTACAATCCTAAACACCTCAATCAGATCCCTTCTAACTCTTCTTTTTTTTGAAGAGAAAACAATTTCAGAGATCTTAATCTCTCCTCATATGACAACTTCTCTATCCCAGGCACAATTCTAGTAAACCTCCTCTGAACCTTTTCCAACAATTCAAAGGTAAGGAGCCTAAGACTGAAGACAATAATCCTAACTAGTGACCTATACAATGGAATTATAACATATTTAGACTTATATTCAATATTTCTGTAGATATAACATGTAATCTCATTTGTCTTACCACTAGCAACAGCTTCCTGCACCTCTGTTATACGTACTGAAAACAAACTAGGTCTGACTGGTCAACAGCTTTTCAAAATGATAAAAATAACAATAATTAACAATAACGTTGAGGTTAAACTACGCAAAACTTCAAGTGACATTTCATGTCACCAAGATTTCCTTTTACTGACATATAAAGCATTATGGTTTATAAGTTTTTCCAGATTTTGTATTCTTCATAGTTCATACTACACATTATATGAATTAATTAAAGCTACACATTGAATATTTGTGCATTTAAAATGTTTGTGTTTAATTTAATCGACTTTTTCAGCATTAAAAAATCTACCGGTGTGATCTGTATTCATCGTATATTGTAATACACCATTTCATACTGCTGCGTCAGCGAGATCACGTGACTAGTATCATGCCACCTGTTTTCTAGAACTATCCTGTTCCTTCGGGAGTGCTCTAGTATTTGCTAGATTGAGGGTGGGCTGGTAGATATAAGATGGTCACGGCGTGACGTGACGATGTGTGTGTAGGTTGTGAGTAATTGAGCTGCAGTCAGAGAGTATTGTTGAAGTTCGTTATAGCGTTTGTTTTAGCGCGAATGTTGAAATCAAGTGTATCGTAAAGTTATATTCAGAAAGAATAAACCAGTTTTATTAAATAAGGACTTGTGTCGCTAAAGTTTCGTCGGAACGAAGTTACGGAAAGTTAATTAACAAACGGAGACGTAACAATACTTTAAGTTTTTAAGTATTAATGAGGTGGTGGTGTTATAATGTTTCGGTCAATCCCACTAGTCGTTGGTAATAGAATTGCCCAAGAGTTGATGGTGGGTGATGATGCCTTCTCTCTAATTTTACATTGCTAAATTAAGGACGGTTAGCGTAGACAGCCCTCGTTTAGTTTTGCTCGAAATTCAAAACAAACAAGTATTAATGATTTTGCTCTATTTACATGAAGTTATTATATTTTAAGTTTCTTTGCGTGATTTTTTTAATACGAGAAATAAACGACCTTATAACACCAAAATGTCGTTTTTATTTAATTAGACACTCAACGTTTCGCGTTACAGCTTCTTCTAAACTCTAAAGCGTTCACTAAAACACAAACCGGTGTTATAAGGTTGTTTATTTCTCGTATTAATATATTTTCTATACGCTAATATGCATTACAGAAGACCCCCCTTCTCCCCCCCCCCCAGTGGCACAACATTATGTCTGTGGACTTAAAACGCTAGAAATCGGAATTCGATACTCGTGGTCGGCAGAACACAGATAGTCCATTATGTTGCTACAGAAATTAAATAGTGATTTTTTTTCTTGATATTTAAAGAAATATAAATATAATATAAGGATGGCGGCGCTACAATTCCGTCTTGAACGGGGTGTGTTGAACAAATCTAAAACGACAGAGTATTTCAATGTTCGAAAACATTGGCCTAGACTAATCAGGCCTAATACTAAAAATTAAATGGTTTTTTGTTGTTGTTCTTTATTCAGTTTGTATATATTAAATTTTTGATGAAAATTGTTTCATATAATATTATATATCTTATAAGTAAAAAAATATGTCAGTTAGTGATCCACTGTTGAAAGAACTCAAAGGTAAAAAGTTATTTCAAAATTTTTTAACTGATCAAAAATTTATTCTTACAATACATTTACAACTACTGAACTAGTTGAACTACAAATACAATATTAATTTACTACTATTAATAGTACTGATCTTTTGTAATGGCATTGATATTCCTCAAAGCTGTTACTGCTTATTTTGATGAGAATATATCTATATTTTCAGAAAGCATTTGAAAAGTTACATGAAATTTAAAGACTCTTTGAAAATTATCTCTACCGCTGTACCTGCACCAGTGCGGGGAGTGGAGAAATTAGATCGAGAAATATCTGTATATCTAGGGAAAAAGTAAAGGGGTTGTTATAAATATAAGTTGGTATTGATTAATTTCGTAAGGGGGGTATCTCATGTCTTAGTCAGTTAGTGTTGGGACCATTATTCTTTTTGATTTAAATATATCATTAAATCAATAAATGACATAGGTAAGGAATAAACAATAACTTTCTTAACCCTCATTTACAGATTACTCATTAGCATGCCTGGGGTTCATATGGATCCCAATGACTTTATCGGTTATATATCTTTTTACATAACTGTTATAAATTTATATTTATTCATGTAATTGTCAAGCAGAAACTCTGGATAAATATGACACTATTGTTTTCGAAACAGGCAGACAGAGTATGTAGCTATAATCTAATATTTATCTGGTGTCCATGCGGACCACATACCAATATTATTATCATTGACCATCACTATACATGCAGTTTGCCCTAAAGCATATAAAACAAATTTATAAACGTTTATTTCACTATATAGGCTGTTATAGAGGATAATCCATCAAACTCAAAGTAGTACAGTATCATCTGGTCTGTTTGCTTATAACATCGTTGTGGTAAGCATGTATGCACATGTCATCCCTCAACAAATGTTCTCTGTGATGACTGCTTATAATGCTCTATTTATTAGAAACCATGTTTGATAATTGTTGTAAATAACCTGCTTATTAGATTTTCAATACATAGCCTACTATAAGGATACATTTGTGTTGGGATCTGGTCGGACCCAAGGTGACCCACAACGTACACTCTCAGTTTTCGTGGACTCAGTTTGATTTGAATTTTGCAATATTGTTGTAATGTTGTCATTATTGGTAGATAATGACTTGAATATAGGAAAATAGTAAAACTTCGGCATTTTTTTTATATGATGTTTGTATAAGGGATTGTTTAATACTACTTATTTGTATACTGAGGAACAAAATAATTTTGTAATTTCTTGATTTGTCAACATATTTTCTTTAAAATACATATATTTTTATGCTGTTCACATTGCATGCTAACCCTAAAAAAGTTGTAATGCAATTTGTTTTTGGAATTTCAATCTAGAGCTTACCTTAGTGGTAATTTTGTGCTAGGGTCCAGTTGGACTTCAAGTGTACCATAATGTAACTTTTCAAAGGTGTGTTGATGAGAGTTAAATATGCTGATGATATTAAGGCTTTGGTGTTGCTAGCTGTGAGGATGCTGCTTCTGCTTTACAAAAGGATTTAGATCGTTTGTTGAGTAGGGTGATTAACTGGCAGATGGCTTTCAATTATAATAAAGGCAAGGTAATGCATGTGGTTTATAATAAATTAAGCTATAAGTGTAATTCTGATATGAATAACTTTAAGAGCATTATGGAAGAAAATGAATCTTTTTGTTTTGGTTGATCAGTCTTTTAAGCCATCCAAACAACGTACTGTTACTAGTGGTGTATCAAGAGATATAGTTAATATTTATAAATCTAGTAGAAACTGACTGCATATATAAAATGAAACTTTCTTATATTGCACAAAAAGATAATGCATCAGTACTAACAAATCCCTTAATCATCTCTAACTTTTTTCAAGAGAAAACAGTTTCAGAAATCTTAATCTATCCTCATGTAATAACCTTTCCATCCCAGGTATCATCCATTGTTTAATACCTTTAAAAAATTAAATGTCCTTATGGTAAGAAGCATTGGAATGAACACAATGCTCTAAATGAAGCTTAACCAGACCTACAAAATGACTCTTTTAGACCTATATTCAATATTTCTGTAAAGACAACCTAAAATCCTATTTGCCTTTTTCTTTTGCTAAATAAAGTAATTACTGCTTCTGACTATAAATTGTAAAAAATATGGAAAAAACAGAATGATTTTTCAGTGACCCTAGACCTCACCTCTCAAAATAGTGTTACCATTACCTTTTTCAGGATAGATAGCAATATTTTGATAACTGTATTCTTAGTTGAGATCATTTATAAATTATAAGCCAAGTTGGGAAGAATAAATTGTGCACACTTCAGTATTCAAAATTTCCTATTTAATGATGCATTCAATCGTTTTTTATACAAGAACAAAAAGATAATTCTTATTACGACTGCAAATTTCTCTTTAAAAGATAATTTTAAATAGGAAATATATTTTCTTCCAATGTGGTACATTACTTCTTTTCACATAAATAGCGATTCTCACTCATTGCTGCCCTTTATATGTTTTATGCATGCTACAAGTCTTTTTTTTTTCTCTCCTCAATTGAATTGACTAATTGCAATGTGTCTCATGCAAATCATCATGCGACAACCCTGCACCAATAAGAGTGCGACATACTCTCATTACGCATGTGATTCCCTCTATTCAGTTTTACCTAACTATCATTTCTCATTTGGCAGTACTCGTGTTCAGAGGTTTTTTTTGCTTTTGGTGCTTTTCGTGTACTTCGCACTTGTAAATTTAATGGTTTCAATTCCAAAGTGGGATTGTTTCATTAATTTTTTTTTTCATTATATTGAAGTTGCCTTTCACTTTAACTTAATTTCCCAGTCTTTATTTTTTTTTCTCTCTCACATTTGTATTTGTCTATCAAACATTTTTGTTTGATTCATATTTCTTAAATTAATTATGAGGTTCATGTTACCACTTCAGGTATAATATCTCCTACAAACATTTTTTTCACAGGTTGCAGGTGGGGTAACCTGTCGTTGCATTTATCAATGATTATCAATCTAAAGATTGATCATTATATCGGTCAACCAATTTCTCTCCTGAACTTGCCCCACTTCCTCCTGAACAAGCTGAATCCGTTTCGGCCGATAAAGATAGCCTTTTTCCACCACCGGATTTTGCTATGTCTTCCTATACCCAACTTGCAGAATAAGCTAGGCCTAATACAGCATTTTTAGACATGATTTCCCAGGTATTTGATGTTTTATCCATTTCTCCAATTTCCTATGATCCCCATCTTTCATTGATGCATGGTAGTTCTTCCTCTTTTTATTTAGTTTTCCCACCATCCCCAGATATTAGGGTTCATGCTGAGCAGTTTGCTTCATAATTGGTTGAGGGTGCCAGTATGCCTCACCTTTCACAGGCTATGGATCAGTTTGCTTTGGCTTACCATCAAGCTGACTAACCATTTCTTGACTCTCAACAGTTAGTCTATTTTACCCGTGTGTGGGGTAGTCCTTGATTTTCCTGCACATTCAACCCATGTCCAGTTTTAACAACTTCGTCTTACCCTTACTTCACTTCTACAGTATTTATCTACCATACTTCTTTCCAAGGTGATACACCGTGATCCTGATGGTTTTTCGAGGGACAGCCTCTTTCTTATTACTTCCATTTATTGTCTTTGGCTCTTGCTTACACGGGTGGTTTCTCTGTTGTTGGGATCTTCTGGGTCTTGTCCCCAGGTTGTTTGCCACCCACTTGTTTAAGGGATGTATGTTTGGCCCCTCTTCTTCGGCGTTATCTTTTCGACCATGTACCTATGACTTTGGAATCATGTGTGCAGTCTGTGCATTAACACTTTACTCTTTCCTCTTTGGTGGCCATTTGTCATAGTCAAAACCATGACAAGCCCCTATTCCTGTTTCCCATCCTAGTCCTTCTCAGCCCTTACCTATTCCTCCCTCCAGGGGTTCCTCATCTCGTGGGTTCCAGTCCAATGGGAGCTTGATTATGCAAATTTGTTCCTCCTTGGTGATCTTTCACCAGAGATCAGTGGGTTATTCAGTTTTAGCAGAGGTACCTGTTTCCTTCCCTATGCCTCAGGGTCCTATCACCTTCCAGTGTCTGTCACAGGCAGTACAAGACCTTTTGTTTCAACAGGCCATTGAACCTGTTCATCAACTTTTTCCAGGCTGTTATTCTAGGCTGCTTGTTGTCCCCAAGAAAACTGGAGACTGATGGCCTGTAATAGATTTGTCCTGCCTCAATAAAGTTCTCAATCTAACTCATTTTACCATGAATCATTTCTCACCCTTAGGTGGGCTTTTTTCCAGGTTTGTGAATGATCAAGATAGATGTCACAAATGCTAACTTGCATATTCTGATATCTTGTCAGTTGCAACCATATCTTTGGTTTGTTCGTTGAGGGGTGGCTTATCAGTTTCTTGCACTACCCTTCGAATTGTTTCAGCTCTGTAGATTTTTTATCAGGGGGTCAGAGCATTTGCTCATCACCTACATGCTCTCGGGTTGTGCTTTTCCGTGGGCTCTTCATGACCAATGGAATCTTGCATAGGATCCTTTGCAGGCTCTTATTACCCTTCCTCCTACCCTATTTGATGATATGCAATGGTAGTTGGACAAGACTCGCATATCGGCAAGTGTCCTGCTTCCTCCTCCTCCTTTACACATTTTCATGGATGCATCCCTTCAGGGATGGGGGATGTGGGTCGATCAACAGAAAGCTTCCTGTTGGAAGGATCCCTCGTCCTACCCCCCATGGGGATGTTGGTTCCCAGTGGCCAGGTTTTGGATTTAGAGTAAAACCAATCAACATAAGTCTTCACACGTGTATTACAGATGTCTATATTCTTCCATCATTTATACTCCATCAGTGTTGTGGGTCATGGTGGAGGTAATTGTGGATTGTTACGGTTCTTTCCCTTCCAAAAGCCCTTGATGTTTCTTATTCTGAGAATTGCTTGGGGTGGTTCCAGTCAATTTCATTTTGAGGGAGATGGTTTATATTATGTAGACATCTTTTGAATACCTCTTGTCGGGTTCCCTGATCTAACTATCAATTTATCATATTCACATGAACCTCGTTCATGACTCGGGGGGGTACTAGATTCCCTCTGATCTCATGAACTTAAGGTGAAAAATGATATGATCGTCTTTCCTACCTCTGCCTGATGGCTGGTTTTTGGATTGTAGTTGACTTGCCACCAGTAGAATCCTCATTTCTACGCCCATATGGATGTCAGTTCCTGGTGGTCTGGGATTTGGATTGTAGTCAACTTGCTGGTGGTATGATTCTCGTCCTACCCCCGCATGGATGTTGTTTCCCAGCGGCATGGGTTTTGGATGTAGTTGACTTGCCGTGTACGAGTCCATTGTGCCTTAGCCACTTTACACCTAGGGGCACATCCTTTTCATTTTACCCACTTTTATAATTTCTGGGATTGAGTTTCATAAATATTGCATGGTTCGGATCACTTTCCAGCCATAATTCTCTCCCAGTTGGATGAACTCCTCTGTTTTCCATTTATATATGCAACATTTTTCTACGATGAGTGAAGATTATACCTGGTTCAGATGTGGTGTGGTCTCCCTCATCAGATTTTAAAATCTGGCTATCTCATTTTAGGAAGTGTCCTTTGGATGCTTTCAAATCAATCATTACATAACATTCAGTGTTATTAGTGTACTTTAGTAATCCTGAAATGGTTTTTATATCATGCTGCCACTGCCTATAGTCTCACCTAATATAAAACTGCCAGGATAAGTAACTTTAACACAATGTATAGCTAAGAAATACAAGTAACAAAAGAAATTTAGCAAAAATTAAGTATGATGTAGGGATAACAATGCCAAAAAATACAGAAACAAAGTAGGGATGAATACACAAAACCATACAAAAACCACTACATAGGTAGCCAGTAAGTACTGAGTCAATCTTACAAGTATATGGTTATTAGCTACTGTAAGACTGTATAGAACTATTCAGTTTAAATGCTTTTATTCAAACCTGAATGCATACAACTGACAGCAATTCAAAACTAAGTTGTAGATAAAAGTTATTCATGGAAAGATTGGGCTACTTATGTAGTGATTTTTGTATGATTTTGTATATTCATCCCTACCTTGGTTCAGTACTTTTTGGCATTGCCATGCATACATGATACCTAATTTTTGAATATTTTTCTTTTACCTGATTCCGTCTTTTTTTTAAACAATTTCATTGAAGTAGGTTGATAAGCGAACATTTATTTTATTTTTATAATTCAATGGTAATATATATTGTTAATATTATATCAGTTTTGTAAGATTCTTCATTGCACTTGTAAAATGATCTCCAATACTAATATTATACCTTACAGCTGGCTACAATAGATTATTAATCATCACTGGTCATAATCTTGACCTCTTGGGACTTAATGTTGAGGAACCTACAGTAAGGATAGATCATATGAAAACTGTATAGCTGTATTATCCCGATATTCATGTTTGCATTCTTTTTGGCACTGCCATCAGTACATCATTTTACATTTATAAATCATTTTTTATTACTTGTTTTATGACGTTTTCCCCCTGACTGTAAGTTAGTGTATTCTATGAATGTGTCTAATAAAAATTTAATATTTTGTATATTTATTTATTTTTTACTCCTTCACTTCATACATAATATAGGGGTAGGCTCTCTAATTAAGGTTTTATTTATTTTTAGCTTTTACTAAGTACTGCTGAGCTTAGTGATAGCCTGTTCCCAAGTGTTCTTAAAATGCTTTTCTATCATACTAAAGCCATTGCATAAATTCATACATTTTTTGGATAGTGTGGAAGAATAAAAATGAACACTTTGGCTCTTTAGCTAGTTCCCATTTCTCCACTTTAGGAACAGTTTTCAATGATATTGGGAATCTCACAAGCTGTGAAACACTCAATAATGGCAGTTAGGTGCCCTAATAAGGCTAGAACTCAACCATAACAGTTATTTGTAAGCATCACAGAGTAACATTGAATGTGGCAGCCATTTTTTTTTCAGCTCATCACTAAATACTAAACATTACTATACTTAGTGATAACAGAATGCTATAGCATTTGAAAAAAATATACTTTGTGATCTAATGAATTGTGTGAATTTGGTATCACTGATATCCAGTGTTATATCTATGCTATATCAGTTCTGAAATGGGTTGTTTATGTTTGAATTGGTATTAGTAACAGACTTGAATGAAAATATGTTTCATCTCTAAATTTACTTATTTTTTAGTTTCATCATATCCTGATAAAAGTTTTGTGTACATTTTTTCTTTTCATATATCTCCAGTCCAACCTATATAATACTTATTAAGAAATATAAAAAAGGCAATGCATTCAATGTGTTATATGCTGATTGCTGCAGTCTTATTCTTTAATCAGGCCTATTTCACAGATATAATTCATATAGTGAAACATAAACCTACCCTAAAAGTCCTCTCAAGCATATAATTTGGTATATTAAAAAATAAAAATTGTGAAAAGCTCTAAACAGTTTATATTTTTTCCATTTATTATTTATCTTCTTAGGTAGCATAAAATCAAGATTTAGTTGACTTTCATCCAAAGATAGTGACACTAATACCACTCATGCATTGGTTATAATTTGTTTTGTATTTGTATGAAAACACAACTCGTAGCATAACATTAAAAAAAAAATATCGATTATGTTTTATTAAGCATATTATTGGTTAGACCATTTACGCATGTTGTAATTTCAACAAAAAATGCTTTGGAATGCTGAAGAAAATAAGCCCGAAAGAAAACAAAAATAAAACCTAAATTTTTTACTCTAATTTCTATTCAAAAAATAAATTTGGTTATTGTTTTCTGTTTTAAGATATACTTCATGGTAGCAATAAAAATGTTTGAGTTAATATATAACTGATACTTTAATAAATGCATGTTCTTAGTAAAGAATTTGTTGTATATGCACTTTAACTAGAAGAAAAACAGAAATTTGGGAATATACTAGCTTCATTTTTGTTTCTTCTCATTAAGAGTTTTACTTGTTTTTCCTAAGGGCATGTTTTTGAACTTCGAAGATTGTCTGAAGTGGCTGAGGTGAGGGATCATAACCCTACTGTACTTCCTTTTTGCTCAACTGTAGAAAAAATTCTTAGAAAAGGACTTTCAGGTATAGAGTTATAATTAAGAACTAGCTCTTTTGGTATGAAAAGTTTCAGAAAAATATTTTTATACTTGAAAGTAAGCACTATGGTACCCATTTTTAAAGAAGAAAAGAGTGTAATATTTGTATTACTGTCAACACTGATCCTCATCATAAAATATTTGTTCACATAAACAAGGTTGATCTAACATAAGCATTCTTGTCAAACACTGTTCTTCTCCTATCACATAAGTAAATTATTTGTTTAAATTCATGGGGCTGAGTTATCTAAAATGATGATTCTATTCAAGTACTGATCTTCATTTATTATATGTATAACAGTTTTTGTTGTTGTTTATAGTAAGGTCTTTCTCATTAGTGTGGGTCCTCATCACTTTATGGGTAACAGTTTTGTATTTACAGTCAAGGGTTTCGTTTATAAAATGTAATGTTATGTTTATAAAAAAGAGGATTTTAAAATGCTTATTGAAATTTTTAAAAGGTACAGAAATGTTTGCAAGAGAGTCAGTACATTTTACTGAGAGATCTTGCCTGAATATACTGGTTTATACAGTTGTGGCAGTCTTGGAGCAAAAAAAAGTCCAGTCATCACTTTAGTTTTGCATTTTTATACTTGTGAATGGACATCCAACAAATACTGAAGGGTAATTGAATAACACCTGTTCACTGGAGTTGTCTTTCCTTGTTTACATTTCCACTTGACAAATGGAAGATATTATAGTGAACCTGCACTTTTCATTTTAATTTTGTGATTTGTTGGAAGTAGCATTCTCCTTTACATAAACTACATCTTGTATCGTGTGTTGAAAACTACTGAGAATATGGTCAAATATAATCTTAATAAAAACAACCTTTGACTCTCACTGAAATGGAACAGTTAAAACTGGTTGCTGCTAGGTGACAATGCAAAAAAACCCACATGTATGCATATAGTGCTGAACTACTGTTGGCTTTTACAAACAATGAGACAAGATAGCCGAGAATAATGTTAAAACAAATGATAGGTTTGGCCAGATAAATCTTTATTGATATTAAGGGTAAAACTGTTCTCCCTCCATTTGATTCTCTCCTCCGTATCACACATATGCCTCCAAAATCATTTAAGGCAAAATGTAATGAGTTTGGAACATTTCATTTTTGCACTTAATGAAATATCTGGATAATAACTGCGCTGATCTAATATAAGTTTACATTTTAGAACTGATCCTCTTTATATATTTTTATTTAACTTTCCATACGAGACCGGTTGATGTGACCAACTTTATAATCACAGAGTAACCATCAGAGTTTCCATAATATAACTTTTAATATGTTTCGTGTATCTTTATGATATTTTGCAAGTTTTCAGTATAAAGTCTTTTTGTATACAAAAAATTAGATTTTTTCTAGTTAAGTATTATTACTAAATATTTGTCTGTGAACATATGGAGTAAGAATGTTGACTGCTCTGAGTGCAAAGTGATTTTAATGTTAAGATTAAAAATACATTTCTTCATTTAAAAATGTTCATATTTCTAAAACCTACTAAATAAATATCAAGCATTTTTTTTCTCTATAAAAATTTATATCTTATCTGATATTTTCTGTACCCTAACTCTTTACAGACTTGGTTGATTTGACCAACCTGTAACCAACAGGTTTTTTTCTTTCTAGAATGGCTGCAGATTGTATTATTTAATTAAATTAGCATTTTATTTTAAAATTCTTCGAGGATTGTAAGATTACAGTGTAATTTATCTAGTCCTGTAAAAATTAATACAGTTATACTCTTTTTATTTTACAAAAATGATAGTTAAAAGTTATTATATTTAATTATCATGATTATAGGATAAAACTACCAAGAAATACTAGATTTATAAACATTTTTATAATAACAAAAAGGTGCTTGAATATTCTATTTTGATTATACTTTAATAGAGCTAATTAATTTGATATTGTTTATTTTCATTTAATTTAACAATATTTTCTTTCTCTTTCATCAGCATCACCTCGAACTGCATTTGGACCAACTACTAAGGATTACTGGTATTGGCTAGAGATACTTCTTGTTCGTAGAACACTTAACAAGTATGTGAGACAGTGCAACTTTTAAAATGTGTGTTTGGGACACGCATTTCAAACTTTACTACAATGAAGCACAATTAAGATGAGTTATATTTAGTGGTACTTAAATCGTAATAGTTTATGTGGTTGATGCAACTACTAGAGCAACAGGAATGTGATTGAAACCTTTTTAGGTTTCATCTGAAACTTAAACATTTGGTTATTTAGTCAGTTTCATTCTATAAGTAAACCTACATCAAGTTGTTTGTTATCAGCATAAAACTCTAGTATGTGTTAATAAGTCACTTAGTTGTCATATTCCACCAGCAAGAGTTAAATGTGTATTTTTTTAGATGCATGATATAATTGGTATTTCCATTGCTTTTGAAAGCTTTCCCTGAGAAGGTTAGTTATTTTTTTCAGAAACGATGGATACCCTTCCAGTTTTATATATACTGCCAAGAAGAACAAGATTCCTCAGCACTCACAAGAAGACCAAGTTCAACAAAAATCAATCATTTCTCTACCTTAAATTCTTAAGTTAAACAAAAACTTAAAATGATTTGGCAGAAATTTAATGTTAAAGTTTATTTTAAGCCACAAAAAATGCTTTTGAAACATCCTTACTAAAGTGACCAACCAACTAATAAGTCCAAACAAAAAAACCCATCAATGAAGTACCATGTTTATGTGGCAACATATATTTGACTGTAGTATAAAGATTTAAAGAACATCCAGATAAATTGTCCTTGGCTGAACAAAACTACAAATTATGACATCATAAAATGGATCAAAATATAATTTACCACTGGAAAGAAGGAAAATTCAAAGAAGCTATCTGTATCAAACTACACCAACTTGAACTCAGCAGAGACAATGATTTGTATATCGGAAACTGGTAGACAACCACCCACAACAAACTGTTGATAGTATGATGACATCAGAGTACTACTGACGACACCCGCCAGTCATCACCCACTCAAACTACACAGCTTAGAACTTTACTGCATGACCGGCCACACTTATCTTTATAAGACAGTACACAGTTACCTACCATGACCAGAAGAAGGCCTCAGTATAGAAGCTAAAACATTATACCTTTTTATTTAACAGTTCAGTTGCAGTCCATTAAAATTCTCATGCTTGCTATGTCAACTCTGCATAAAGTTTCACTAAAACAACGTAATCATGCAGTATTTGATAACACTATAGAATGGGGCTATCTGTCAACTGAAGAATTAAATTGTTTTTAGTTTGAATAGGTTATGAAGGCAGATGGATTAGAATATACAAAATACAATTTGACTGCAGAATGCCTTTATTTATCTGTGTATTTTTATATTTCCAGACTGCCAGTTCCAGTATGTGATGCAATTGAACTAGTGAAGTGCTGTAAAAAGGTAACACATTCTTATTTTACTTGTAATGGTGAGGGTGCAAAATGAGTGGAAGAATCTGTACTATTACCATATTACTGAGTCTTAAACACCTTAAACAATTTTAAAATATTACCAAAATGTTCAGAGTTTAGACATTTTCAATAAACTTGTTTTGGTTTAAGAATTATCAAAAAATTGGTGCAAGATGCATGGTAGAATGTATGTCTGATGGAAATTAAGGTAATAATAATAATAGGTCATTTGGCCGTGACATGATTTATTTCTGGTTTTATTTGAGAAAAAGAGAACAAACTTGACCTAAACTTAACTTTTATGAAAAAATTTGGATCATATTCTGATACGAAATTATTTATATGAGCCTAAATTATAGTTGCTGGATTTTCTCTTACGATGTAACTGTAAGATGAGGCTGTGAATTTGAAACTGTTCTTTAAATATGTGTACCCATGGGAACAAGGAAGGCATGCTTCATTTATAGCTTCTATTAAGTGGCTCCAGGTGGTTAATTCAATTTTGAACATAACTCTATAAAAGGTCATGATATGTGCAATTTGACCCTGCAATGCACATAGGGTTAAGGCTATTACATATATTTGTTGATTTTAAATATGACTGAAACAGCAAAGTGTACATAAAAGAAATAACCTGCATAACTAATAACTATAATTTTGGAAAAGTTATTTATCAACTATTCTGTTATTCTTATAAAAAAAACAGATCCATTATTTTTGTAATTTAGTTTAGTTTTAAAAATTAATTCATTTTGTATGCCTTGTGATTTTCCCTTGATGAAGAATCTTGCTGTTTTTTGAAATGTTGGAGACTGTTTTTAATGTTTTTTAAACAAATAAAAAAAACTGTTTTTAATAAGCAAAAATAATTAATAAATAACTTAGCTAATAATGAATCTATTTTTCTGATACGATGACTCACCTCAGTACACAGATTAGCTATTTTCCTCTTGAAGTCTTGTTATTCTGCCTTCAGCCTTGTAAGACTTCCACCTAAAATGCACATGAAAATGTGTGAATTTGTGCTATTGTATGATGTTGTACTATGCAGCAAAACCCTCCACCAATAGGAGTGCAACATACCTCTGCACAAATGTTTCTTCTACATTCCCAGTCGAAAATCGTCACTCTTTTCCTCAGCACAATTTTTCTAAGATGTGTTCATTTTTTTTGAGACTTGTTGAAGTATTTAACTACCATGAGTACATGTGAAGAAGTCATGAATTATATGTAAACATTACCTTCTATTTGGTCATGTGAAGAAGAAGTAAATCTGAACAAAAGATCAAAGACTATGAGTTATATGTGAAAGAGCAACTATGTGTAACTACACATTAACATCTATGTATACATATGAAGAAAAGATAAATTATGGGTTAAACATAATATCCTAAGTGGTATATGTTAAGTAGTAAGTAATTGTGATCAAACATTATAGTTTAAGTAGTACTATTTAAGGATTAACGAACTAATTATAAACATATATTGTATGTGGACATGTTAAGGAGTAACAAAGAATGTGGAAACATGAAGTCCTAAGATACATATTAATGAAGAATAAACTATGTCTAAACAATAACTTCTGAATGTTACTTGGTAAGGCAGAAAGAATGAGGCATAAAACAGCAGGAGCAAATTGAAATCTGAAGTAAATACTGGGTGTGACACTGACAGAGGAGAAGAAAGAAAACAATACGTAGGAGGCGTACATAAGGTGGAAACAAATATCGAGAGATATTCAGTAGGTAGAGAAGTATTGAGTAGAAAAGTCACTCCATTTTGTCCTCCTCAACTTCAGCTTCAAAATCTGTGAAGGGAAATGTATGGAAGAAGAGGGTCCAGATGGTAACCTATGACCCCACCACATATTGGACAATTACACTTCTTCTTACTGTAGTTGTCAACCTGAATGCACCTTTGCAATACATGATGGCTAACATAATCTTAACAGGCAAAGAACTTCCTAAATTGTTGGTAAATGTGAGTGATATTTGTATTCACATCAGCAGAAACGAATTACATGTTAGTTAATCTGTGAATTCATATTGAAAGGTTAAAAATGCATAGTAAAGTTCTTGAAGTAATGCTTAGTCTTAATTTATTATACCTTGCCATGTATACATAACTATTAATGTTTGATTCTTGTTCCTGAACTCAGTCGAAGCAACTGAGTCCATAGCAAGAGTGTTAACAGAAATTCATTTTAAAAAAGAAATCACATGAGAATCTATAAAAATACTAATCTACAAGCATATGATTAAGTAATTGCAAACTTAATAAAGTAATTTATCAATGAAGTGTCAAATTTGTGAATATATAAATAAAGTTTTAAGACCTTAGTCTAAGTATTGAAATTCATTCTATATACAAAAGAGAAGAGAGCTTACAACTACAACCTAAGAAAATTCCTCGCTTGCATATTTTATAAATATGTTTCTCATGCTTCTTCCTTCAGAAAAAAATTTGAAATTCTTATCAATATCTCCAAGTTGTTAGTCATTTTGTTCAATTAGTCATATTTGATGTAAAAAATCTGTTCACTGAAGTTCCTGACCTTGAAGAAATAAATGCTGCCCTGGAATGGTTCTAATATTCGTTTTCACTTAAACACCAACAACATAAGAGAACTTTTCCTCTTTGTTACTAAATCATTCACTTTCCAGTTTGAAGATGTAAATTATATCCAAATTGAAGATATTGCCATATTGGAAATCCTGTAGCTCCAGTACTTGCCAATATATTACTGATAAGAACTGAATATATTGCCATATTGGAAATCCTGTAGCTCCAGTACTTGCCAATATATATTACTGATAAGAACTGAAGATATTGCCATATTGGAAATCCTGTAGCTCCAGTACTTGCCAATATATTACTGATAAGAATTGAAGATATTGCCATATTGGAAATCCTGTAGCTCCAGTACTTGCCAATATATTACTGATAAGAATTGAAGATATTGCCATATTGTAAATCCTGTAGCTTCAGTACTTACCAATACATTACTGATAAGAATTGAATACATTGCCATATTGGAAATCCTGTAGCTCCAGTACTTACCAGTATATTACTGATAAGAACTGAAGATATTGCCATATTGTAAATCCTGTAGCTCCAGTACTTACCAATACATTACTGATAAGAATTGAAGACATTACCATCTCAAATTCACTTTACAAACTCATTTTTTGATTTCAGTATGTTGAGGACATTTTTTCAGCTTTCAATAACGTTAACATTATTCTCGAGTTTTTCGCTCATCTAAACTAGATACACTCAAAACAAAATTCATGATGTAAAAAGAAGTCAAGAACACTCATACTGGACTCTACGTTCCTTGAAATTCCCTTATGACCAATTTCAAAAGCTAGGGATATTAAAAGGTGCTATCTGTACAAATAAAATCATAAGATCCAATATTGATTGTTTCAAAAAAGAAAGTTAATGATCTTAGATATCATTTTTGTGTAAAAACAATTTTCTTTCCACTTTTTTTTAATAAAGTAATTGCTTTCTTTCAAAATAAGCCACAAATTGACATATAAAGTGATTCTTCCGAATATTTCCCATTTCTTGTGTTTTACTGTTCATCCCAGACTTCTCTCATGCTCTCAAAAAGTCTGATTAAAAATGGTCAGAGTGTATAAAATTGACATTAAAGTACAATTTACATTTTTACCTGGAGAAAAGCTAGGTCAACTGGTATCCAAAAAGTTTATAGATAATGATACTTCAGGAAATGTGTATATAGTTGAATGTACAAATTGCAAAAGCTGTTATATATTGGTGAGACAAATGAACATCTTTTTACTTGTTTGTATGAACATTTAAAATCTCCATCTCATGTTTTTGAACCCATGTCTAGGAACGATCATTCTTTTGATTCTTCTAAGGTAAAAATTCCCAGCAAAGAAGACAACATTAACTGATGAAAAATAAAAGAAGCCCTGTTAATAAAAAAATCAAGAACCTATTTTTTAACAAGTACAGTTTTACTATTTTGATCTTTCCATTCTCTCTTGTAGGCCACCAGTGGCACAGTGGTATGTCTCCGGAGTTACAGTGCTAGAAACCAGGTTTCGTTATCCATGGTGGACAGAGCACAGATAACCCATTGTGTAGCTTTGTGCTTAACTTCAAACAAACAAACTCTCTTGTATATAGAACAAATTTCAGTACTTATATTCAGACCTAAAAGTTTTATTTATATATTAATAAATTTGACAGTTCATTGCTAAATTATTTTAATAAGTTTATAATTACTTAATCACATACTTTTCAATTAGTATTGTTACAGAATCTCACATGATTTCGTTTCTAAAATCAATTTCTCTTTACCTCAATTCTTGATGATGCCAGGTAAACTTGGTGAAACCTGTTGTGAAGAAAATAAACAAAAAGTTTTACTATATACAACCAATAATAAACTTATTTGAATTAAAAAAAAGTAGTTCTTTCTAATATTTAAGAAAAATGAACTATTGTTGTTGTTTTTGAAGAAGATTCTATTAAATAAATATACTGTTCTACATCAGTGTTCCCAGTGTGTGGTTTGATACCCCTTCGGGTATGCTGAGGCCTTCCTTTCTAGAGGTGCATGAGAAGCTTGGGAAAACATTACAAAGAAATTAAACTCTATAGTTCAAAATTGGAGGGCAGTCTCGGTGAGGTGCCAACATATTCCACTAGTCAGAAATAAACATTCATGTATTATGAACTCACCCTTGACTTATTTGTTTTTGTTTATCTTTTAAATTACATAAACTACTTTTAACTTGCTTGTTTTTGTTGTACGTTTCAGGGTTACGCCATTGGTTCAAAGGTTTGACAGAGAGTACATAAAAAGGCTGGAGTCACTATCCAGCATTAACAGATTCTACTTGTCTAAAATAGCCAAGTATTATATTCATTTTTATGTGTTGTATAGTTAAAATTTTGAGAACACATAGGATCAATAACATAATAATAAACAAACATCTAAAATATAGTGAACACAAACAAAGGAATATAGCTTTAAAAGTATTGCATAGAGACCCAAGGTAGAATTTCAAAATATTTTTCTGAGGAATTGTGGTTTAATACTATTGTATTACTAGCTGGAGTACCCGTCCCCTAGATGGAAGTTATGTAAACTCACGATTAATGAAAGGTTACCTTGAGACATGAAAAGTTGCTTTCCTTATACATAAAAAACGGCCATAAAAACTTCAAAACAAAATTTGAAACTGCAAATTTGCATGTATCTCCGCTTGGACCAAACAAACCTTCATGCCAAATTTGGTGAAGATCCATCCACAGGATGTGCGGCAATGCTAAAAAAGTGCAAAAATGCCCATAAAAACTGCAAAATGCAAAACTGAAAATTTGTATGTATCTCTGCATGGACCCAGTGAATCTCCATATCAAATTTGGTGAAGATCCATTAACAGGGGGTGAAGTAGTGGTAAAAAACACCAAAAAAAACAGCAAAATGCAAAATTTGTATGTACCCCTGCATGGACCTAATGACCTCCTTATCAGTTTTGCTGAAGTTCCATCCACACCCTGCGAAGTAGTTACATGGACATACAACAGACTTATATAGACTAGCTGGAGGACCCATCCCCTGGATGGAAGTTATGTAAATTCATGTTTAATGAAAGGTTATTTTAGGACATGAAAGTTGCTTCTCTTGTATGTAACTGGAAAAAATGCCCATAAGATGTGCAAAACACAAAATGTGAAACTGCAAGATTACACGTATCTCCGCACGGACACAACAAATCTTCATGCCAAATCTGATGAAGATCCACCAACAGGGGGCAAAGTAGTGGTAAAAAATGCCCATAAAAGCAGCAAAGTGTAAAACTGAAAATTTGAATGTACTCTTGTTTGGATCTAATGAACCTCTATACCGATTTTGGTGAAGATCCATCCAAAGTAGTTAAATACACATACAACAGACCGTACTATTATTCTTATATAGATTTCAGTAAGTGGCATGAGTTATTTTAACAAGTCTGATGAATGGGAATGAGGAAGGTTTTTTTAACATTTTAGAATTCTAATAGAGACATTTTAGTCAAGAAACAATTCAAGTAATATTGTTGGTTTAAATTTGTACTGCATCATTTTTAAATATGTGAGATTGAGAAGATTCAGTCCTTAGAGGTTACCATATATTTAGTATCTAAGCTCGAGTGTGAGTGAGTGAGTTATAAATATCAATTTAGAATTTAGAAGAAACATTCTGTTCTTGACTAAGAATGAGTTTTGTTAACCCTCAAATTACTAACTTGTTTATATACTACTCACTACTGATGTTGGTGAAATCTTTATATTGCATAATATTGAGTGATTTTGTGTTTTTATTGTTACAACACATAATGAAAAGAACTGGCTAAACAAATTGGGTGAAATCACTTGTTTTCTTTGTAAAAAACATAGGAAACCCGACAGTGATTAGTGAGATTAATTACAACAATAAAAGTATTCTTGATTTAAATTTTTTAGAAACTTCACATGTTATAAGGGACCCTGTAACCAATAAAGTTGTAGACCTGTAAGCAACTTGATAGATAAATAGTTTAAAAAGTTGATGGACCCCATGAGTAATTCTAGTGTTAAGAGTTAGATACTAAACCTTTATGTGATATTACATTTTGAACACTTTCGTTTCAATAATCTGTTGTTTATTTCTCTTTCTCCTGAGCAAATAATATGTCATGGTTTTGTGTAAGTGAAGTCTTAAACCAAAAAGTTGCTAGTGAATTGGAAATTTTTTAGGAATATTTTTTTTCTAAAAATTTGTCAGTTAAAAGGTCATAAAGATTTAGTTGGTAGCAGATGTGTTTGTATATTGTGTGTATGTGTATATATATGTTTAACATCTGTACTTGTGAATATGAAGTTTTAATGTTTTTTGTATTTGTTGTTAATAATGATGTAGCTGAAATATAGTTCATTCTAACTTATATACTATGAATAATTTATTGTTTTAAGTATAGCTTCTAAACTGTACCACCACTGTTCTGAATGTGACAGGTACAGACTAACCAGGGACGAGGCCGTTTGTTTCTTAGAATCGCTTTGATGAAGAAGTTTCTCTCAGTTACTATTGAGCACCTTTGTCAGGAAAAATCTCTAGTTCAGGTAACTTAAAAATAAAAGTAACATTTATCATTTCCATGTTGTTGTTTTAAATTTAGTATTAAAACTATTTATAAGTATAACTTGCTTGAAAACTTCTCATCCAGATGTTGCAGTGTGCACATGGGTGAAAGTTCTCCATCTGTAGATGGAAATCTGTGAAAATGACTTTTTCCAGGCATGATTACAAAGTACGATTTAAGTGAAATAAACACATTTTGCATTTTACTGCCAACACTGTTCTGATCTTTATTGGTCTGAACTTTTTCCAACCATTCTCATTTGCACAAGGAAAGGATCAAAATTGGTTAATTCAGTGATATATGTTTTATGTGCAACAGAGGCTTTAAAAAATTAATTGGGCATACATGTAAAATATTTGAGTATTGATGTTTAAAAATCTACCTAGTCTCATGTGGTTATCAGGTTGGTAACACCACAAGTTGTGATTTCTGAATTTCGTTTTTTCTACAAAGTCAAGTTAAAATTGGTTTCTGAAAGTTGTACAAAATGGTTCAAATGTATCTGAGAACATGCAAAACCCCAGAGCTTTTTGGGATCGTCTAAACCCCCAAAAGTAGATTTGTTTCAGTCAACATGATCATTTTGCACATTCATCCATGTGTATAATATATTACTGAAATAACTTGAATGTGCACACTTACATGTACACGTGGCTTACTTTACAGTTATTCTTATAGTTCCTTTAATTTTTTTTTTTCAGGACTAGTAAGATAACAATTGTCTCTTTGTATTTAATATTTTGTATAATAATTATTGAGTTTCTGTGTCTATGCTAGACTACTTTTTCTCTCTATGTGCAACAGTATTTTTCCTGCAACCTAAGCTTTACTTTGCAGCTGACTTAAATAGCCAACATTTCAGATATTAAGTTTTGTTATGTTTCATGTGAAATAAATTTTGATAATCTTTTCAAGTATTACACATGCACTTCTAATTACTTTACAGATAAATAGAGAACTGTCTTCATGTTATTGAGTAATGTAGTGTGTAGAAAATTGTACAGTAAATATTTTAGTAAAATATATAGAGAGAGTTAAGTGCCTGTTTCTAACCATGTTTAGTGTATTTATTGAATTCCTTCCTTAATTTGCTTAATTAACTTTTGTTTATTTAGTCCTTTTATGGACCTACTACATCTATATTAGGAAATGAAATTTTGGCAGGTAAGATATTTTGTTATCTAATACATAAACATGTGTCAAACAAATAAATATTTTTGGTTTCACTCTTTTTAATGCTAGGTAAGTGTGTTAAAGTTCTAGTAGGGTTTTGCTGTATTTTTGTGAACTTTTGATATATATTTTTAATATAGCGTCTTATATGCATATTTCTTAGCTTTAATGCTTTCATACATACATACATAAGGAAATAGTTTAATATTTATGGGAAAGGTAATCACAAACCTGAAAAATCTAGGAAAGTCAAAGAAAGTAGAACAGTTATCCATAAGTCGGAAAGTTGTTTCCTCCCCCCACTTTTTTTTTTAATCTCAGGATCTGGACTCGTATACTATGCTGTTTAGCTATGAGAAATCTTGGTCACTCTTTATATGTTATCTTATTTTGGGATAATTGTCTTATTTTATATGTTTGATGATAAAGTAGACCTAATTCGATGACTAGGAACCCACTTTGAGACTAATAATGCTTGGAGATGGCTTGAATGGGTAATGAAGAAAAACTTTAATATAAATTGAACATAAGAGCAAATGTACAAGTGACTTGATTATGTTGCATATTGTTGCCTGAGGCACTTGGATGGCCACTGACCTTTGTGTTCATGGATTCTCATATGTTTATGGATATTCCTTTGTTTTCCAATGCCATTAAGTGCATGGAATATCCCTGTCTTAGAAATTTTAAATCCCCAATCTGAACACATCTCAATGATCTGAGTGTATAAATATTTTGCATTGGAAAGGACTGTTACATGCCTTTAACAAAAGCGGTCAGTTTTTAGTAGCATCACTACCTATTAAATGCCAAATATTGTCAAAATATAGTTCTGAAACATTCTGTTCCACTTTGGTTTTATCAACTGTAGTTGTCATATCTTGCTGATTTGATTCTTTAAAATTGTTTTCATATTACACACACATAGCCTTCTCTATTTTGACATTTAACTTACAATTTTTTTGTTTTAACTTTCCAGATATTCTGTTGTAGTGGTACTTAACTAAGTGAAACTTTTTAAAAATTAAAGTGGCTTCTGTGCATTTCTGTTGAAAGTCATTTCCCAAATAATACATCTGACATTTAAGTCTCATTAAACTTTTGTTTTTAACATTTTCATTTTAATTAGATGGGCATGTTTTGTTTTCTTTACCTGTAGAAATTTTCCAGTCCCTCCTGCATGAGATATCACAAATAAAATTTCGGCTAAACTTGAAGGTGAGCTGTTGTGATTTTATCCCTTATTTTTTAAGATGTTATCTTGAAAGAAGTTTTATTAACAATATTTACTTCCTTAGAATAATCTAATTAAATTTTAATAACATATTCATACAGTTTTATACTTGCCTTTTTCTATATTATACACTTTTTTTTTATAGAACTATTGAATGATAAAATATACTACTGGACAGTATATATTTTAGCAATTGTGAACTATATATGTTATAAAGAGATCAATGCTGTTTTATTTTAAAAACTATATAAATGTATGTTCCTAAAATTAATTTTTTGTATAATTTTTTTAGAATGCAAGCTTTTTGGATGAAACTTGGTTGCTTGGGGTATGTTGTTTGTGTAATATGAATACTTGTAATTAACACCATCTTGGCCAATTAAAGTATGTTTTTACCATTTAAATAAGTAGATTTATTTTTAAAGATATTTGTATCTTGGACAGAGTGAACAATAATTTATAAACAGCTACATTTTGAAGTCATATTTCAGTGTTGCCTATAGCTGTTTACAAATCTGTGTTTCATTAGTAATTGTTCTGACGCATGATATAAAAGCATGGCAACAAAGGCTGTAGTTATAAGACGTGGATAATGTAGTGAGTAATAAGACATCGATAATTTTTATTCTCTAAGAATAATAGTTTTTTGGAGAAATACAAGTCTATAATTAGGGATAGGCAGAAAACATCTTAAAAAATCAGTTAGTACATTATTTGCAGGAGAGACTTTAGAGCTGCACAGAAATAAAAGTTTGAACTTTTTTTCATTTTTATTTCTAAGTTAAATTAAATAAACATTGAAAATTATAAATGATCAATGCAAAATTATTTTGGAGTTAAAAATTAATATATATGGCACCATGTGCTGACATATGCACTTTTCAGAGCATAGTGTGTCTGCAAAACATGAGTGATCACTGTTTGAAAGAAGTACTTAAAGTTAATAATTTTTTTGTTGTTGTTAATCTCATTAAAAATCCCATGCACCTTCTACTTTCTACTAAAAAATTTATCTAACTAGAAAGTTTATTCAGTTGTTAAAAATGAAAATAAAGTAATTTATCAAAACCTAAAGTTTTTTTGTGAAAGTTAAATATAAGCTCAAAGATAATTCAGGCAATATATGTAATGCATCGTAATACTAATTTAGTACTTAAACATACATAATGACTCTATTATTGTGTTTTCTTAACAGATCTACAAGATGTATGAGTTTGTTCCTTGTAAAGACTTGGGTGTAAGTTTGGGGTCAGTATTATTATTCACTTCTAAATGTATAGTTTTGTAATATCTCTATGGATTTAAAAGGAAAAAACAAGTTTACATACAAGTTTTTCAAATTTATTAATCAGAATTATTTATTTTGTTATTAGAAGTAATAATTAACACACTGACTGTACTTGGTCCACTTGGTTTTATTCTTATAGTATCTGATAGACATTTAACAGTGGCTCTACTCTGTGTTTTTCCATCTGATGGACATTTATACATATTTCTTTAACATTTTTATCATAGATTTGTTAAAGGTCGAGCCATTGCTGTGGACATAAGAGAAGGTAGTGTAGGTGCTGAAGATGTAAGAAATTAATCATTTGTATTATTCCTACTAAAGTATCCATAATTACAATTTTTATGAAGGTGAAATTTGATAAAAGATTGCAGATGATTTGTTTACCTGCAAATACATGTATGATAATATTTCATTAGTTTTAGTGTAAATTTAATAAAAATCCCGGTTTTTCGTAAAAATATTGGAACGTCTGTATTTTTGTAACACACATAACTGTATTTTC
Source organism: Limulus polyphemus (assembly GCF_000517525.1). NCBI lineage: Eukaryota > Metazoa > Arthropoda > Merostomata > Xiphosura > Limulidae > Limulus > Limulus polyphemus. The sequence goes on along the minus strand of NW_013668523.1, from coordinate 124,705 downwards.
AGTTTATTAACTAATAAATCCAACCGTTACTGTATGATGTAGGATAATTATTGACATCAGTACTGTTTGATTAAAACAATGAAACACAAACGTTTCTACAAAGTAAACAAACTCTTCTTTCTATGTTAACATATACCGAGACTTCACGTACGAGATGTTGTTGTTTTTCATAATTACAAATTCATTCATTTTTGTATCCTGAAACCTGGCAAAGTTGAAAGTCTGCTCTGAGTAGTTCTCTGCTTTTATAGGTGTGACTGTCTATATTTTAATAGCAAATTTTAGTAAAATAGATAAAAAACCTAAATGTTAATTACTTTTATGAGAACACTGCTGCAACCCACACACACATGCACATACACAGAAACTTTGATGCAACCCTTCTGATATAGGCTGACTCGGTGTATTCTTGTTGAAAAGTATTGTCCTTTGTTGTTTATCTTTTAGGATCAGATAGAAGTTGGTGATGTGTTGGATGAATTATATGGAGAACCACTTTTTGGTTGTCGAAAGGGACTTGTTTCATCTCTTATGGAAAGATTTCAAGGTCTTCCTGTATATGCTTGTGTTATCAAGGTAGAGTTTTATTTCATTTTAATCTTTTGTGTATTGGTTAACGTAAGCCTTCCTCTGTTAATTTGGAATATTAATGTTTATATTGGATAACTGTCTGTTTAACATCGATAAGTTTTTGTTTAATGGCATAGATTTTGATTTCTGATACAATGATGTTGATTTTGAAATAATGTTATAAAATCAGTTTATGATAATTTTCATTTTATGATTAAAATATTTTTATGCATCAGAAAATTTTCAAATTTCACATGTGAAATCTTTAGATAGTTAAAAAACATTTCTAAAGAACAACTTGTATATTTTCTCTGTTATTTTCAGTAACAAATTTCCAAAACACACTTACCTTCACTGACACTATAGCTATTTCTCGATCTCCAGGGTTTCCACTCTTTAACCATCTAAGCATTGAAAAAGCTTGCTCTAGTCTTTTATACTGCACTTGAATGCCTTTGGCAAATTCTAATTTGCAAATTTCACCACCAATGTGCCCTCAATCTAGGTACTGTATATAAACACCTCATTCAGATAATGTAATCACTTTTTCTCTACAAAGCTTTTGGCACGGTTTTCTATTAACATAAGTGTTGTTATTATTCACATAATTTACGTTGCAACTTTGGACGTACTTGGCGTGACTACGGTTATATCTTCACTTATATTTGTAAAGTAATTAATTAACAAAAAAATGGGTATGAATTCCCGAATTAATGTTTCTACTACGGAGGTCAACCAGACCTCTTTCTCTTCCACCTCTACTATCTGATGGTCAGGGGAAGGGTTCGCTCTCAATTGAGGCTGTCTGTGATATGATCTGTTGTAAGATGGAGACATATATGTGGACTGAAGGTGCATCTCCGGGGGGGTTCTGAGGTGGCTTTTGTAAATGACTCTGGATCAACTGAGATAATTTAGACTTGCTTTTTCTGGCTTCTTGTTTTACTAGGTCAGCCTTAACAGAGGATCCTCTTGATCAGCCACTTTTCTTCAGTTGGTTACTCGGGTTTGTGAGGTTTAGGGGGTCTCTCCTGTTGCATTTGACTCTACTCCTTCCTTGTTGGTGGAAAGGATGGCTAGAGACTACTTGGTTTTTCCTTCTTCTCCTGATATTGCTGCTCAGTTACGCAAAGGGATAGCTATGCCTTGTCCCCCATGTTTCTCCGAACAGCATGCATTGGCTTTTCACTGCCAGGAAGAAGTATATTTAGATTCTCAATGGATGGAACCCCTTTTGTACCTGTGGGGTTCTAGATCAGAAACCTTTGATCACTTTGAACAGATCACAGTTTTCTCACACTTATCTTACTCTCACTACTATGCTGAGGTATTTATCTTCGATCCAATTTTTGTCGGAAGCCTATCAACGTTCCCCTCAGCAATTTGAGGACAAGTTGGGGACTTTGCCAACGTCTACTTCAGTCAGATTGTCTTCTTCTGGTTTCTTGTTGCGATTTACTGGGTAGAGATGCCTTGTTAGAAAATGTTCGTTTACCATCTTCTGCCCTCAGGGAGTTACTGGAAGCTTCTTTTCTCCATCCCATGTGTTTGCTGGAGATCCAGTGACATTGGAATCATGAATTTAGGGATGTTTTTAAAATAAATTTATATTTAAACTTCATGAAATAACACAATTTTGTACAAATAATTGAATGTTATGCTACTATTTACAAAAATAGAATCTGAAATCCAATAAAAGATAAGTTCTCTATAATTTTCTCTATTCACAAATGTGATTTTGCCCTCACGATAAAACAAAATGGCCCCGGTAGGTAAGGGGTTAAAAGGAATTTAAACCCTCTTTGTCCTAAAGTATCTACCATATCCCATTTTCTGACTTGGCTATTAGAGAGAGGTCTTGCTTCGTCTACAGTAGCTTTGTATAAGGTATACTTATCCACTATTTCTTGGTATTCTAAATATTGGAAGGTTTTTGAATACTCAGTATTATCAGGTCTACTCAAATCGTTTCGTATTCTTTGACCCAAATGACCTTTCCAATTACCAAACTGGGATTTTACAGTTGTTGTACATGCATTGTCTCATCCTCCCTTTGAGCCCTTAGCTTCGTGTTCTTTGTTTCGCCTTTCTCTTAAATTTTATGTTTTGTTGTTGTTGAATCATGGACATCGCCAGTCAGAGTTCTTTGCAATCCATGTGTATTAAACTCTTTTATCATTCCACATTTGTCCTGCTTTACCCCAATAGGTCTTTTCTTTCCCAAGACTCTGGCAACCAGGGAAGGGGAAAGATCCCTCTCGCCAATTCATTTGCCAGTGATTTCTCATCTTTATCACCACTCTGATCCTGAACATTTGTTGTCCTGTTAGGACCCTCAAGTGTTACGTGGCTCGTATAAACTCATTTCGAAATAGTAGGAATCGATTGTTCATTCACTGGAATCCTTCTATTTCCTGTGACTTATCTCCCATTACTCTAACTCGCTGGCTTCATAAATTGATTCGCATTGCCCATAATGGATTATTATTACAGGAGAGGAAGCTTTGGCATGTCACTTCTCACCAGATTCGTCATATCTCTAGGTCATTAGCCGCCCAGTTGAATTGCCCTCTGAAAGACATTGTGCAGGTTGGTATGTGGACTACTCATAATACTTTCCTCTTCTGAGGGTTTTCAACTACCCCTGGTAACTATTTTGACCACATCTGTTAGATTTTCACCAAGGGCGGGTATTTCCTCACTATAATTTTTTTAATTTCAGGGTCCCTTTTGTTTTTTCACTGGCGAGTTTTGCCCAGGCAGGTATGCTTTCTCTTTTCAATTCTGCACTAGCAACCACATTCACTAAAATTACTACAGGTTTCAACATGCTCTGTTGAAATGGGGTGTTACATAAGACCATCTAGGCTCTTACTGGATGGTATTACCTTTTTATCATGGTCTGCCACTTATGGACTATCATGTGTAAAGCTAAAAGGGATCCTGCTCATCCCTGCCGAACTTCAGGTTGAATAAATTGGGGTTGGTTTGCTTTTGAAAATGTAGGTTCACCTATTGTGCAGTTTCCAGAGCACTGTTCCTCAGGATTCTCCAATGCATTACCCCCCCAGACTCTTTCTTCTACTGGTGAAGCTCAGGAGTCCTTACCACATCCAGTTTCCAAATGCTGGGGTGGTGGACAGAGACTTTTCCTCCAGGGTGTTTGAGTGTGTTCCTCCACTCTTGGAGAAGAGGGTGAAGTTGGGGGCTCTCCTATTCGGGTCCCTGGATGGTTCCCCAGATGTCAGTAGTAGTGGCACCAGCCTCTGTGGGAGCCTACTCATAGTTCTGGTTCAGATTTGACACAAAGATATCCAGTTGGGAGGGGTGCATGGCCCTTCTCTTTTATCAGTGCCAGTTTCATATATTGTTCATGGATGGAGGTCCACTATCTCCTCATAATTCTGAATGCGAAGTGGTCCCAACCTGGGTCCTTGGTTGAGCACAGGCTCCACATCTCCATAATTCCAGGGGAAAGTGGAATACTCCTTGCCCACTTGGTTGGAGAGTAAGGATGAATGTTCATAATTTCAGACCAGATGAGTTGTGTTCCTTTGGTTGAGTATGGCATACTAGATCCCGTCATTCCAAGCCTGGGGTGTTGCCTTTTGGATTTTATTAGGTGGAGGAGAAAGTTTGTCCACTTCATTGTTGCTTACTTTCTTGTCATGAATCCGGTGGTATGAAACGCATCACTCTTTGGTTACAGATTGGGATCCAATTAAAAGTATATATATAATGTTGTATATATACAGTATCTAGATAGAGGGTACATTGAAGTTGGCAGAGAAATTTGCAAATTATAATTTGCCAATGGCATTCGAGCGAGGTATATAAAGACTGGAGCAAGCGTTTTCAATGCTTAGATGGGCAAAGGGTGGAAACCCTGGAGATTGAGAAATAGCTATAGTG
>NW_013668523.1:118584-119249 GCF_000517525.1 Limulus polyphemus | reverse complement strand
GTTAACATCTGTATGGGTTCGGTAGCTTTGACTGATCTCTTAACCACCATAAAAATTAGGAAATGAATATAAATTATGCCTCTTTCATTCTAGAATGACAATAAATTATAACATAAAAACATAAATGTGTAAACTAAATAGCTTAAATCTCATAACATTATACATTTATATATATATTTATTAATTTTATTATATTGACCTTTCGGCCATGCCTGGCTAACAATACAGAAGTTACAATGACACAGCACACGTGCACTCATGTTACCATATCCAATAATATAAAACTGACCTTAAGTTTTTACAAAGTTATCTGTCTTGGCTGTATACTAGTATTTTGTAAAATACACTCACATTTCAATTATTATACATAATATATGAATATAGATTATTTCTATTTAGAAATAAGTTCTTAAACGTATTTTTCTTAAAACATAAAACAGTAAATAAAGAAGTAAAGCAAACAATTATCTCTTCTAGTTACGACCTTTGTACTCGGTTGCTGCTTGACTTAGGTTGTTAAGCCTTTTAAAATTTTGCACGTGGAGGATATGAAACAAAATAATTTTTTTCAGGTTTTATATATATATATATATAGTTGAATAACCGAAAAAATCATAAATTACCATAGAATTCCACTATAATTTATCAAGCTTAGTAACTAAGCT
>NW_013668523.1:109024-118523 GCF_000517525.1 Limulus polyphemus | reverse complement strand
TAAGTGTATATAAGGAAGTGTTTCCAAAAATGGAAAGAGGTGGGCAGGTAGTATATTAGTAATATCTTAGCAAATAGGATGATAAGAGGTTCTCATTTTATATTCTAGCTTGTCAATATCAGTAATTTGAGTTCCTAGTTCGTACAAAACTATAGACTTAGTATTTTGACATCTCAAACATCTAGTTTGAACTAGTGCTGCATTCAACATACTATGTGGCACAAAAATCGATGATTAACTGTATTTTTTTAATATCTACTTTTAAATTAAGAAATTGAATAATGTATAATACTAAAAATCTATATACTACTAAAACTCTGAGATTGTGTGTGTGCTTGTCTGTAATTAAATACCACAAAAACAGCACACAATACCGCCATATTTGTAATGAAATGAGAATAGAAACAGAATAAAACAAGTTTTGTTAAAATTGGGCCATGGGTTACTGAGTTAGCCCTGTTTTTGGGTCACTTTTCGTACATTCCATTATTATAAAACTGTGTTTATACAACAATATATGCACAACAGAAATTAAATGATGAGATGAAAATGTGTTATAAAGGTGCATAGGAAGAACAACAATAAAATGGACCTACAATATTATTGACTATTTGCAAATAGTAACTATGGAGACGAGGTAATAAAATAAAAATCAAGTCGAGAACAACAACAAAATTTTATAAACGAAAACCTCTCGCCGAGCATTGGCTATTATATTATTTCCCTGTCAATGTTCCCATCTTCATTAAAAGGCTTAAGATGACAAAAAGAAGATCTCGAAGGATCTATCTATATACTACTAAAACTCTGAGATTGTTTGTTTGTTTGCTTATTTTTTCAGTCAATAAATCATTCACACTACTGTTCGGGCTCTTTACGAAACTTCTTACTTCACTTTTTTGAAAAATGATATGGTCTTTTCTTTTACTCCCGATCAACAATCAAGTATCTTTTCTTGAGTTATGTATAACACAAATGGATTGAAATATTTAATTAAATTATCTCAAAATAAACCTTCATTTTGGTGCAATATTGAAATTAGCTTGAATTCTTCATAACCTCTGAATAGTGGTTGACCCAACGGGTCACGGTGGTCTAGTTGAATTATAATACACAGTTTGATACCAAACTTATTGGCATAAATTCATAAAATAGTAGTTAAATAAAATTTTGAATGTGAGTCAACAAACGCGATGACATGACCTTTCACCCATGACCCGTCTGGAAAGGGTTAATGTAGTTTCAGTTGATAAAGCATGAACTGATAGTTTCCATGTGACATATTCTGTTTTGTTTGATCCTGCTATATGAGTCTATTTGTTTCTCAGGATCATTCATATTCACATTAGCAATATAAAAGTGAATGCTATTGCAAACAGAATAAGAAAAATATGACCTTATTTATTTAATTTGAGCAGAGAATCAAGTCAGTTACATTCAGTGATATCTAACAGTGTTAAAACATTTCTCTGTTGAGTCATTGTATATACCGAAACAGTTATGAAGTATCCCCTTTTGATGTGTTGCCCTCTGGTTCTCAAATACACGCAAGAGCAAACTGGCCTTAAAGTTTTGGTTGGTTGTATAGAAAGAAAGTATTAAAAGTACAGGAACTGTGACAACATAAAGATGTTGCACTTTTAAAGATGCTTTACCAGTGTTACATTATATAAGATGTATCCACAGTCTCAGTTTGGGTTTGTGATTGACATTATTAAAGAAATATTAAATGTAATGTAACTTAGTGCTTGAAAAACCATTTCCTTTGTGACCTGCTTGTTCAGAGTTTACAATAGAATAATGCAATATTTATTTGAAAGATTGTTTTTTTCAGTATTCATAAAAAAGTAAAGTGTACATGTATATATATTTTAATATAGATAATACTTAGACTTTTTCATTTGAATATTATGAAAAATTATCACATCTAACAAGTAAGAAATGTTAAAATTTTAGTGCAGTTACTTCAATTGGAGTCTCTATCCACCGTTGCGGGAACTTCTGATGGAACTTAAAGTGGATGTTCGAAATCTAGAGAGCCGGTTTCAGAGAAAGGCAGAAGAATCTGAAAGTACAGAGAAGTTAAAAATTGGAAGGAAACTTCCACCTCATGCATTGGTGCCAGGATTCATGGATCTGGATGAAGTTCCAGTGAATTCCCCTGGTGAAAGGTCAGTTTTTTGGTTTTTTCTTTCAGATTCCCTGTTAGCAGTTTTTTAAGTCATTTCTAGTTGTTGAGTTATAAATGTTTTTTTTATTAATATCATTAAAACTTAACTAAAACCAGTTGTTGTCACACATGTATCATTGCGATATTTTATTTGGTTAAACTTACCCATTTTTATTTATCGTTTATTGTATAACATTAACAGTTTTTGTTATTTGGTTTTCTTCATTGGTATTTAATGTGAATTTAACAAAATGCTTGATTTGTGCTCAGTTAGCTATACTTAATAAATTTTGAATAGCTTATATAAGGATCTCTGTATATCAAGGATTTCATAATGTAAACAAGTGTGTAATCTATTAGTATTATACATGTTTTAAATTGATCCTTTACAGTTTTATTTCTCCTATTTGTTTGATGAGTGCTCAGCATGTAAAAATGCAAGTCCTTGGAATATTTATTGAACAAGAGACATGGACAAGTCATAATCTCGTACTCAGTTTGACATATTATTCTGTCAGTGTTTGTTTTGTTTGCTTAATATGCGTCATGTTTATGATTTGTTTAAAGTGATGGCTTATTAGCTGAAAATACATTTTTACTCTCATAGTGCAGGGTTTAAAGCAGTATATCTTGGTGTGGCCTATGTTGGAAATGTAAGTATCACTCTTCATAGACTTGCTCTCTTTTTTTTTGCCAACTTAGATTTAAAATGATAATATTGTAGTGTTCCAGTTCATATTTATTTTTTAATATGTTGTTTGTAAGAATAATACTATTTAGAATCTTTTAGTTTCATTTTCATTTGCCTAATTTTAATATGATAATATTGTAAAATAAAGTTGGAAAAACACGCTCTGTAGTAATACAAATGTTTAAAATCTCTCTCTCTAAAGTATAACTTATATAATAGATATGTAAATCCCGAATCTTTAATATTTTGCTTCTATTTAGGCTTTACTTTTGGGCCTATTGATCAGTTTATGATAACAAAAAATGTATCTTTTACTCCAATTGCCAGGGTTTGATGGCATTTTTCATACAGTTCTAGCTTCATGAAAATTTATATGGCAGATTTTAATTTTCTTTATTTCTAAGTAACACACACACACATACAAACGATTACAAAACCTCTCACAACTGACTGGATCCTTCGTAAATTTGAATTGCTGTTTTATGGATCACTTTACTTAATCTCTTGTAGAATAAGTGATATGATATTAGAAAGTTTCTATTTTGGGTGATATCCAGCTGTGAACTATAATATAGTTTCAAAAGGAAGGTATTTAGCAGAAATTTATTTTTGAGTTCTCTTTGCAATGAAATTTCTATTGTATTATGGTTTATATGTACAACTATTATACCTTGTATCAAGTATAGATATGTGTACAGTATAAAATAATATTGTATGTGGCTTGTTTTATGATTTAGTTCAATGTGCAGCATAAAAATGAGGATGGAACAATTCACCATATAATTTATTCATCATCTTTAATAAAACTTGTGTATTTTTTTTCTTATTTTGTTACTTTAGACTGAGTGTATCCTAATTTAAATTAGTATTTCCCAAGTTCTGTACTTGCTCAATTTCTTATTGGGTGTGTAATTAGCTTCTCATTCTTAAACCATTCTCAGGCAGTTGAGTTTTAGTAAACCCTGCATCAAAGATTTTAGGCCTGGTGTATTACATTCTATGGTAAAGTTTCATTAATGTATTTAGGCTCATTTTATTTGTGCATTTTGAATATGTAGTGCCTTCCAATGTGTGAATTTACTTCTCAAGATTGAGGAGAGTAAGAAATGATAGAGCACAATATACTAGAATATACTCAAGCAACATTTCTAATTTACTGAGGCATCATCCTTCATAATTAAAAACATTAATAGTGGTTTAACTTTTCTTTTGTGAAAAAAATAGACTTGAATGATGACAGAGCAAGACAGAATTACAACTGTAATTGTAATTTTAGCTGTTAGCCCTAATAAAACACAAACATGCAAATGGGGCAAGTTAGAACATTCCTAATCACTTTCACTACCAACAAATTCATTAAAAAGCATGACTTATAAGGCGTGTTTCAGTTACCTGCTGTTTTATAACATTGAAATATAAACTCTTGAGTTTTTAAGAAGTTCACAAATTGTTGCCTCATATTCTCTAGGCTTCTCAGTGTTCCTAGAAATATTTTCTATGTGTACATTGATGTCTGGCCAGTTATTCAGAAGTTTGGAAGGAACAGTTTGTTTATGCTGTACCCATCTTGGCCTTGCTGGTTGAGATAGTGATCTTCCATTATTTCTGCTACATCATTATGTCTGTAAGCCTCTTTGAAGAACAGGTAGATGGGTGTCAGGATGTCATCTACTGTACTTATGAGTGTCAGGATGTTATCTACTGTACTTATGGGTGTCAGGATGTTATCTACTGTACTTATGGGTGTCAGGATGTTATCTACTGTACTTATGGATGTAAGGATATCATCTACTGTACTTATGGGCATCAGGATGTTATCTACTGTTCTTATGGGTGTCAGGATGTTATCTACTGTACTTATGGATGTAAGGATGTCATCTACTGTACTTATGGGCATCAGGATGTCACTGTACTTATGGATGTCAGAATGTCATCTACTGTACTTATGGGCATCAGGATGTTACTGTACTTATGGGTGTCAGGATTTCATCTATTGTACTTATGGGTGTCAGGTTGTTACTGTACTTATGGGTGTCAGGATGTCACCTACTGTACTTGTGATGATGATATAAGTTGTCCTGCATGTGAGTTCCAATATATGGGCTATGAAGTGTATGCTTGAACAAGCGAAGGTGCATCTGTTGCCAACAGTGTATCCACACAAGCTGGTTCTATGGTATAACTATATTAAGTATAGACACATATTGTCTGTGGCTGTTCCACATATAAATCTTTCTTCAGTGTAGAAAGATAGTGTTTGGCTGGTTTCATGGTATAACTCTTCTATGTTCAGTATAGAAACATTATTGCATATGCCTGGTTCCACAATATAAACCTATGTTAAGTATAGAAACATGTTGTGTATAGTTGGTTTCATGATATAAATCTATGTTAAGTATAGAAACATATTGTGTATACTTGATTTCATGATATAAATCTATGTTAAGTATAGAAACATGTTGTGTATAGTTGGTTTCATGATATAAATCTATGTTAAGTATGGAAACATATTGTGTATAGTTGATTTCATGATATAAATCTGTGTTAAGTATGGAAACATTGTGTATAGTTGATTTCATGATATAAATCTGTGTTAAGTATAGAAACATATTGTGTATAGTTGATTTCATGATATAAATCTATGTTGAGTATAGAAACATGTTGTGTATAGTTGATTTCATGATATAAATCTATGTTGAGTATAGAAACATATTGTGTATAGTTGATTTCATGATATAGATCTATGTTAAGTATAGAAAAATATTGTGTATAGTTGATTTCATGATATAAATCTATGTTAAGTATAGAAACATATTGTGTATAGTTGATTTCATGATATAAATCTATGTTAAGTATAGAAACATATTGTGTATAGTTGATTTCATGATATAAACCTATGTTAAGTATAGAAACATGTTGTGTATAGTTGATTTCATGATATAAATCTGTGTTAAGTATAGAAAGATCTTGTGTTTGGCTGCTTCCACAACACATATCTGTATTCAGTATAGAAACATATTGTTTATGGCTGGTTCTATGATATAACAATTCAGTGTTGAAGGATATTGTTTATGGCTGGTTCTATGATATAACTGTATTCAGTGTTGAAGGATACTGTTTATGGCTGGTTCTATAATATAACTATATTTAGTGTTGAAGGATGTTGTTTATGGCTGGTTCTATGATATAACTATTCAGTGTTGAAGGATATTGTTTATGGCTCGTTCTATGATATAACTATATTCAGTGTTGAAGGATACTGTTTATGGCTGGTTTTATAATATAACTATATTTAGTGTTGAAGGATATTGTTTATGGCTCGTTCTATGATATAACTATATTCAGTGTTGAAGGATATTGTTTATGGCTGGTTCTATGATATAACTATATTCAGTGTTGAAGGATATTGTTTATGGCTGGTTCTATATAACTATTTTCAGTATAGAAAGATGTTATGTATCCCTCGAACTTAGAAGACAAACACACTTGTATGTTAAAGTCCTTATAGTCCTGTATAAATGTATTTACAGTACATCAATTTCTTGATTGTATGTATAACAACCATCAAATGAACCTATAATTACCTAAAAAAATGACTTAGTGGGATGTTAATATGTGTGTGTGTGTGTGTGTGTTGCAGACAGGGAAAATTGAAAAAGTAGAAGAAGGAATCAAAAAAGTACTCATTACATTCAGCATGAAGAAGGTGAGAATTGTTCTTGAACATGTTACTTTATATAAGGTCATTTCCACTTCATTTTATAAGTACATTGTTTTAATTATTAAACTGTTGAATATCTGCAAGTGCCAGAGAAAACAAGTATTGTTATCATCATTGGATAATATTTCAATTTAAAGATCAAATCTTCAAAAAATATCCATTTAAGTTATATAATTTCTCTAAGTAATGAATTATTACATATTTGCACAAGATGCATTATTGCAGAATTGCAACACAATTTCCTGGAGTTCCTCATCATATTCTCCTTCTTTAGATTAGTGTGTACATAAAGTGTTTACAGTTGAAAGCCATACTTAGTATCTGATGGTGTTTAGACCACCAAAACAGTTGAAGTACAGGACAATGGTTTGGATTACTGTGTTCAGTTGCAAACTGGGGTTTAGGTGTTTTTGTTTCGAGGTATTCTGTAAGTTTAAAATAATAGATTTGTTCAAATTTTGGACAAGGTTTAAATGTATTCTTATTCTATATACTCTACTGTAAGATGGAATATCATAAATCAGGACCATGGAAATAACGTTCTCAACTTTCCCGAGCACCTTCACAGCAAGTAGAAACTTCTAGTGTACTGGCTGGTGTGTAGTTGAAAAAAAAAGTTTGTACATTATAATTTGTCCAATTTTGGCTTCATTTTCATACTAATAAAGTGATATCAAGGTACTGACATAAAATCAATAATCTTGATTACATTCTTATTATCTGTTTTCATTGGTGTGTGGATGTTTCAGTGACTAATCAAAAGACACATTCTTAAAAAGTTATGGAAGTTTTAAAAAATAGGAGTTAGGTTAGTGTTAAACAGTATAATAGGAGTTAGGTTAATGTTAAACAGTATATTTACATTCAAGCAGATGCTGTGAAAAGGGACAAATCTGTTATTAAAGAACCATTTACAACAAATAGTGTGAGATAAAAATGTAACTGACACAAAAAGAGAGAGAAAAATACAATCTATAAAAGACAAAGGTGGTGAGGGAAAAAAACGAAAATTGCAGTCTTAATTAGTTAACCGATTTTCTCTGACTTCAACTTGACATTGATACAGACAATTTGTCTGGCATGGCCTTCTTTAAAAACATGATTGTTCCCACTTTTGAGATCGAACCTCTTGCTTGTGCCTTGGAAAAATGCTGGAGCATCATGTATCATTAAATAATTATCAAAAATTGATAGGCAACTAGCCTGTGTCACTGAAGCATCCTGTAAAGCTAAAAACGGTTAAAGGATCAATAGATAAATTTTCTTCTATGAAGTTGATGATTTAATACTGACTTTGCAATTTTATAGACAACAGACTATTTTCAGTTTTTGTGATGTGCAAAAAAAGAAAAAAAAAAGAATGAATCTTGGAAGTGTACATCAACAGTATTGTGCGATGTAAATGGTGTATGACAAAACTGAGCTCAAGATTTTTTTTTTTAGCAATTCAGTTTTATGCTCACATATTTTTGTGACAGTGTTTGTTTTTGTTGAATTGCCATATAACTATAAAATGAGATCTGTTCACAAAAATAGCAACAACTACTAACAAGGCAGAGTCATTTAAAACAAATTCAGAAATACTCGTTTAATTCCCTTATTTAGATTCTGATAAGTAACTAAGACACTTTCAACATGAAGTTATCATTTATTAATTGTACATTGGAATAAGACAACTTATTGTGGCAAGTATATACGTGGTCTCAAAATATTTTGCTATTAATTTGCAGCTTGTTAAAAAATTTTTATATAGAAGAAATAAAAGCATGACCCACAGAGTTTCCATTAATGCACATATGTGATCTGTGCCCCCCAAAATACTCTTTTTTTTGGGGGGGGGGGTATAAGTCTTTCTCTCATGCATGCACTAGATGCATAGTATTTTCTTTACCTACAATACTGTTTCAAATTGATTACATAATCTTGTAGATAAAGTAGTTATGTAAATGTTTATCCTGTTTCAAATTGATTACATAATCATGTAGCTAAAGTAATTACCTAAATGTTTATCTTGTTTCAAACTGGTTGTATAATCACATAGATAAAGTAATTACCTAAATGTTTATCTTGTTTCAAACTGGTTGTATAATCACCTAGATAAAGTAATTACCTAAATGTTTATCTTGTTTCAAACTGGTTGTATAATCACCTAGATAAAGTAGTTACATAAATTTTTATCCTGTTTCAAACTGGTTATATAATCATCTAGGTAAAGTAGTTACGTAAAATGTTTATCCTGTTTCAAACTGGTTGTATAATCACCTAGATCAAGTAGTTATGTAAATGTTTATCTCGTTTCAAACTGATTACATAATCATGTAGATAAAGTAGTTACCTAAATACTTATCTTGTTTCAAAGTTATTACATAATCATGTAGGTATAGTAGTTACTTAAATGTTTATCTTGTTTCAAAGTTATTACATAATCGTGTAGGTATAGTAGTTACTTAAATGTTTATCTTGTTTCAAAGTTATTACATAATCATGTAGATAAAGTAGTTACCTAAATACTTATCTTGTTTCAAAGTTATTACATAATCATGTAGATAAAGTAGTTACCTAAATGCTTGTTATGTTTAAGCTGCATATATAACCATATAGCAGAAACAGTTATCTAAATGTTTATTTTGTGTTTTATTTCATATCAGAATGTTTTAATCGATGTTGGTGAGACAAAAGTTACTGTCTGTGAGAGACATTCAAGACATGTAAGTTGTTTCTTATTCCACATTTTGAAGTTTTGTTTATGGAAAAACCTTCATATTTGAAACATTTATTATATTAAATAAGTATTATTATTACTTATTTTACCTAATCTATTCTTAAATAACTTAAAAAAGATTCGTATTTTAGTATTTAGTTTACTTTTATTAATTATACTATAAAGAATAAACTAATAGTAAAACAAAATAAAAAA
>NW_013668523.1:86445-108068 GCF_000517525.1 Limulus polyphemus | reverse complement strand
AATCTATTCTTAAATAACTTAAAAAGATTCGTATTTTTAGATTTTGTTACTTTTATAATTAGACATAAAGAATAAACATGAAAAACAAAAATAAAATACTTAACCAATCTTCTTTTTTCTTGCAGTCGGGTTTCAAAGAGAGTGAATCCTAATTTTTTATACTATAGATAGTAATGCACTTAATAATTTTTATTTAATTAAATAATGCACCAAAGAATATAGACTAATAACATGCAAAGAGTAAACAAATTCATTTACCTCTCAAAATTTTCCTGGTTTTTTAACTATGCGACAAGAGCCGTTACAAATTCATCCAAGCTAGTCGTTAACTTTCCCGTGGGAAAATATTTGCACTCTGAATGAAATTGACGATTATTTGTTCAGAAGACAATATTTTACAATACATCATTTGATAGATGAAAATCTTGACTTTCTATTGGTTATAGGTAATATATAATGAAACGTAAGAGAGAACTATCAACAAATTTTGAAAGAGAGGGTGTGACAGGAGGGTCTGATTTTCTATTTGATAGTTCTTCAGCCAAATAAAATTGAAGGCTATAAATATTATGGTTTGTTTGAGCAATAATGATTTTATAGAGCATATTTTATGTTTAATTTCATACTTTTTCAAGGGGTGGTAGATAAAATAGGGATGATGACATGCTAAGAGAAAATGTATCACCTGGGTCACACTAGTGGAAATTCAGGATTTTTTAAAATATTGCCTTGTAGAATTAAGAACTTAAAACTTATATACTATTAAAATATGGATTATTAGCTAAGATTTTACACTATTCAAATTGGTATAACATAAACAAAAAGTAGTTTAATAGAATTTCCAATGTAAGACACAAAACTTGTGTCATGCGCAGTAAAGGATACCTGGGGCAATATGGTTAAGGTATTTCACATTGTAGGGCTTTGCATTTAATCACAAAAAGATATACACACATTAATTTTGTGTTTATATGTATATATATATATATGTTTATGTGTACATATATATATATGTGTGTGTGTGTATTTACTGTGTTAATTGAAGTTTCACGCATCCGGTATTAAGTGTTTCATAGCTTTCTGATGTAGTTATTTAAAGTAGAAACATTCAAGCTTAAATATTTAAGAGATTAAAGAAAAAGATAGTTCCCATAAGGTACTCTCCCTCTGCTCACAAGATTAGCTTTTCTCGTTTTGTGCTGTCCCCTATATCTGAACTTTTTTTAGAAATACATGCCACAAGCCTTCATCCTCCCTCTGTTAATCCAAAGTTTCAGTACGTCTTTCATGCAAATCATCATGCTTCACCTATCCATCAATAGGAGAACACTACTATCACGTATTGCATGTGACTCCCTTTACACGCCACTACAGAACTATCACTTCTCGTGTGGCAGCTGTTGAGTTCAGAGGTTCTATTTTACATTATTTAGTTACCTTGAAGTGATTTATTTTTTTCATTTTTCTTAACTTTATTTCCAACACTTCACAGATGTGGAGTTAATATTTTAATAAAGCATTACCTCTTCGTGTTTCCCGCTTATGAAATCCGAAATTACAGTCACCACTTTGGGTACTTCGCCAGTGTCTGATGCCATATTTTCAGGCGTGGGCGACCCGTCGAGGGGTATATCATCGCTCACTCGCTGGGAGAGTGAGCGGTATATGAAACTACCTCTCTTGCCTGTTTCTGCCCCACTTTCTCCTGAGCCATTTGGGCCAGGCTGTAGACGATTTTGATCATTTGTTTTGCCACTTAGAGTTTGCCGCTCTTTCCTGTTCACTACCTGATGATTCAGCTCGTCTGTCATCGGTCTTTTCAGACTTCATCTCTCAGGCATGTGATGTTTTGTCTCTCACACCTGTTTCCTATGGCCCTAGACCTTCCCTCTTACATGAAACTTCCCGACCCTATTTAGTCTTTCCCCCAATATTGGAGTTCACACGGACCAATTTCCCTCTCAACTAGGGGAGGGCATTAGTATGCCTCATCTCCCACGGACTTCGGATCAGTCTGCCCTTGCTTATCATTGGGCGGACTTTCCTTTTCTCAGCCAACAGTTGTTGGGGTCGGTTCTACTTGATTGGGGGCAAAAGAGCCTCTTCACAGGAAACCTGAGGGGGTTTCCTACTGACATCCTCTTCATCCTTACTCTAACATTGGCTCATCTGTTGTCTTTGGCACTTGAGCTTCAAACGTCATTTGTTTGTTATTGGGACCTGTTGGGCCTTGATGCGTTTTTGGTGCAGACCCATCTCCAGGCTTCTTATGTGAGGGACCTCCGCATAGTGCCGTTTTTGCGATGTTATGTGTTTCACTCGGTTCCTGAGTCTTTGGAGTGGCGGGTGGCCTCAGCCCATCGGCATTCTACCCTTACTTACTTACTTGGTAACTCGTTTGTTGCAGTCGGGCCTGAGTGCAGCAACGAATCCTTTTCCCGACCTTCCCCTTTCCAACCTCTTCTTGTCTCACCCTCCCGTGGTGCCATGGTTCAACGATTTACTCGATGATGCACAATCTGCCAACAGCAGTACTGTGACTATATGGTCTGTTCAGGCCCATTGGGAGCTTGTCTATTGAATTTTGTTCATCTGTGGGGACGTTTTCTCGGCGACATCTGGGTTCACAAGGTGGTCTTGGAGGAATTCGTTATCCCCTCTCTCTCCCTTTCTCCACTATCCAGTGTTCCCATTCTATTCCTTTCTCCTCGAGATCCCTCGACATGCCAGCATCTGCCAGAGGCAGTTCAGGATCTCATCACACAGCAGGCTTTTGAACCAGTTCACCAGGTTCACAGGGGTTTTACTCCCACCTCTTTGTGGTTCCCAAGAAGACTGGGGATTGGCATCCTGTCATTAATTATCCTGTCTCAGTCAGTATGTTCACACTTCTCACTTTACCATGGAGGCATACCTTTCTCCTCAGTGGGCATTTTCTCCAGGACTTTGGTTGATCAAGGTGGACATTTCTAATGCTTACCTACACATAACCTGTGGCAGAGCATTTCCGTCCATGGGGAGGTTTTGTACCAGTTTTGCACCTTACCTTTTGGCCTAGCATCAGCACCACACGTGTTTTGTCGTGTGGTCCACTCCTTTGCTTGACATATTCATGCCATGGGGTTGCACTTCCATGTTTATTTGACTGGCTTCCCCTTGCTCATTCCAAACAGGAATCAGCCTGTCACACTTGTCAGCTTCTGGCTGAAATTGCACGAGTGGGATGGTTAATCAAATTGGAGAAGTCTTTCCTTTGTCCTACCCAATACTTTATCCATTTGGGTGTTTTCTTCAAAACTCATCTCAGTCGGGCCCAACCTTCTCCTCTCTGGCTCCATTCTATGGAATGGGCCATTCGGAAAGCCCTGTCTGTTCCATTACTTAAAGCGTGCAGATTCTATTGCATTTCGGGATGTGGTCCCACTTCCTCCTCCGCAACCAGATTTACATCTGTTCAAGGATGCATCCCTTCAGGGCTGGGGTGCCTAAGTGGATCACCAGGAGGTTTCAGTTCATTGGTCTGTGGATGAAAGTTCTCTTCTCAAACTCCTGGCTGTTCATTGGGCTTTGGATCAATTTCTTTCTCTTGCCAGCTGGTTATGATCCATTTCAACAATTCTCAAGGTGGCACCAGGTCCAGATTCCTAGGTTTTTGCACTATGGATCTTCTTTTTTGTGCCCACAAACATCACATTCGTTTGATGGCATGTCATGTACCAGGTACTTTCAATCTCGTAGCTGATCGTCTTTTCCAACCAGATCTAGTTTATCCCATGGAGTGGTCCCTGCATCCTGCCATTTTTTGGTGGCTCTAGACAGAGCATCTGGGTATGCCCCATATTGATGCCTTTGCCAGCACTATCAATCACAACTTACCTCGGTTTTGGTCCCTGGTCTTCCATCCTCAAGCCAGGATTGGTCTCATCTGTTCCTTTATGTTTACTCTCCCATCCATTTACTTCATCAGATGGTCTCCCTCATCCATGCATGGTCCTTCTGATTGCTCCTTACTGGCCTGCTCAACTGTGGTTTCCTCAGTTGCTCCACCTGCAGGTAGTCCCGACCTGCTCTGTCAACTCCAGTCACCGGAGCTCCATTCTGCGCCATCTGTCTTCATGCCTGGCTTTTGTCAAGTCTTTGGCAAGGAATTCTAGTTTCTCTCGCAGAGTAGCTTCACATTTGGCCTGTTCCATTCACTCTTCTTCTTTGGCCATCTATCAATACAAATGGAGCATTTATCACTCCTGGTCATTGACTCGGGGTTTCCAGGCGTCTTACGCAATGGTTGCCTGTATTTATGAGTTTCTCACATGGCTCTTTGAGAGAAGTTCTTTAGGCTCCTCAATTTTGGGGTTTCAGGTGGCATTATCCCTTACATTCCGTTTTTCCAACTTCCACAGGTTCCATTTAGGTGACTGTAACCATTCGCAGACATCTTGATAACAAATTTGCTCTGTAAGTCATGTTGATTCTTATACATTTTCCCTGGCTATGTATGCTCACCCTTGAGATTGGGTGTTTTACAAGATCATTAGAGTGTAAATTCCTCGTGATAATTGCATCATAATATGCCTGTCCCGGATGATACCACCCATGGAAGGCATGGGTAAAGCAGAAGAGGATTGCAGCCCATCCCTGCCATGCTTAGATTGAATATATCTGTGTGGTCTGCTTTTCAAAATAGAGTTTTGTGATCACCCATTGCACTGTATTGGGTGTTGCAGTCCCTCTGGACCCTCCACTGCACTTTCCCCCCTTTCTTCCAGTGGAGTACTGGAGTCCTTACCACTTACCTGTTCCAAGCTGCTGGGGTGGTTGACCATGGAGGCAACCTGCAGGATGGGTTCCACAAAGATGGCTATAACCACTCAGTTCAGAGTAGGGGTGGTGATGTTCTGCTGGTGTAGAGGGAGTTACAAGATCCTCCAGATGATTGACTATTTCCTAGAGTTGAGATGCCCAAATGCAGTTCACCCTCTGATTGGGTGCCTTTCTCCTGCCCTTGTGCAGATGTCAGCACCCAGCGAGTTAGGTTTTGGAGATCAAGTGAACCAATCACATAAGTTCTCACACAGGTTTTGGGTTGAACATCTTCCCTTATTGACTTGTCTTCTATGTTGTGGGTCGCAGAAGGTCTACATGGCCTGTTTCTGCTTCTGTTCTTGGTTTTTCCCTCGTTGGGTGATGAGGTTGTTACCAACCTGGGTTTTTTTTGTGCTATTTTCACAGTTGCTGGGGTTGAGCGCATGCGATGGACTTCCCACAGATTCTGGATGACACATTCCCTGATCCCTGGCATTAGGCTACCGTAAGTTTCTGAAGTCGATTGTTAGGTTCTCTCTTGACTCAGAGACTTGAGGTGAAGAAGGTATGATCCTCATCCTACCCTCATGAGGATGTCAGTACCCAGCAAGTGAGGTATTGGATATAGTTGACTTACCAAGTATAGTCCATCGTACCCTAGCCACTCTACACAATGGAACACATCCTCACTTACCCACTTTCCATCATGGGATTGAGTGATTCTGATTTCTGTTTAAGATCACATTGATAAACTATCCTCTCCCACACGGATGTGCTCCTTTTAATGTTCTGCTATGTCTGATCCTCCTGATCATGTCTATGTTCCTGGCAAAGAGATACCTGGCTCAGATGTGGTGCAGTACCCCTCCTCAGATCTGATTTGATCTGTTTCTTTCATTTTGGGGGTGTCTTCTGGATGCTTGCAGGGGATATGCCTGTGCTTCTCTCGCACCGGTCCCTCCTCCATTTCAATGTGGGATTCAAGCTCATCTTGTGAGGGGAGGGAGAGTACCTTATTGGAAGTTATAATTTTCCTAAATGAAAATGTATTTCTGATAGGTATTTCCCTCCTCTCACACTTCCCACCCGTCCTACCCATAATCTTCTGGTGCTTGTGTCTTCTGCCAAACTTGGAAGTGATAGTTCGGTAGTGGTGTGTAGTGGGAGTCACATGATAGTACTACTCTCCTATTGGTGGAGAGGTGATGCATGTTGGATTCCAACATGAAAAAAGTTTGCATATAGAGGGCAGCACAAATCAAGAAAAGCTAATTTTCATTTAGGAATATTATAACTTCCAGTACCTTTGAGTTTAGAGTGTACATTTTAAAAATGTTTGGAAATATTAAAAAAATGAACTAGATTAGTGATTTGCATATAATATCTTTCTCATAAAAGTTTTTTAGTCTTTTTTTCACTTTTGTTTTTAAAAACTTTTTTTATCAACAGGTTCTAATATCAAAACATTTCACAGAGATATCAGCCTGTGGTCGGAGAACTGACATTCCAGAATACTTTGCTTTCATTGCTGGGTAAGTTGGACAAGGCATGCAGTAAATATTTTTGTTTAGATTTATCTCCTAAATTGGGTATTGATATTAAAGGGCATGTTGATGTAGTTTTCTTATCTTTAAAACAAATATACCGTATGTTAATATTGACATGGTTTGCTTGTTTATTAAACAGAGAAACTACGTGTACTGTAGCCAAAGAATTTCATTGTTATGTTTTTGAGTCTGAAAACTATGAAACGGTAAGATATTAATATAAGTATTATTTAATATAAGAGTTTTTAATAGCTGAAGATTAAATTAATTTGTTTTTACACAGTGTCGGTCCAATGAACTGATCATATATTGGAGGATTAATGTGTCATATAATTCTCAATTTACTATGTGTTATCTTTATGAAATTTGGCAAGATTTTAGTAAACATTATAACTTCATTGTGCAGAAAAAATAAGATTTTTCGATAGAGTATTTTTACTAAAAATACTTTTTGACATCTTACAGTTTTCCAATTTCATTTGCATAATCTCTAGAACTTATCAAAATATCAAAGGTTTTTTTTTCAGTAAAACTTTATATTTTATCTGTTATTTTCTCCACCCTGACATTAACTGTAGTGAAATTGGCAATGTATGGTAAAATGAAAAGCTTAAAAATGCAAGATAAATCTGAATTACTCTTTTCTCTTTTAAACAGGCTCTTGACATTATTCATTTACTTTATTCTTTTATTGCTCTTTGAGCCATGTCAAATTAGCATAACAAAGCAAGAGCTTAGTACAAGTTACAGTAAGCAAAGTATTGAATTACATCAAGGGCAGCAGTTTGCATACATTCCTTGCAAAGAAATTCTTTTTATTTAATTTTTTCTTATCTAACCTAACAAGCCTCTAATTTTCACATTTTAGTTACTTTCATAACAATAAATAAAAAATATACTTAAAAACCAAGAAATTTAGTACTTACATCTGAGCTCTTTCCTTTTTACTGTCAGAAAAATTAAATAGATGTAGCATTATACGTCTATTTTTTGTGACAATACTGGTGTTAGAAAAATATTTTGTATTTCATATGTAACTCAAAACACAAAATATTATCGTGCACAAAAAGTAAATGTCCTGAAACTATTTTAATTCAAATGACTTTCTAACTAAGCTATAATTAGTTTTAAAAAAATTTGTTAGCCAGTCAAGCCAACTTTCACAATGGCTATTAATGAAACTGAGATTCGATATTTCAGAACCTTCTGTCTAACTGAACTATTTTCATAAAGTATTCATCAAGTAGAATTTTCTCTTTTTGTTAATTATAAATAATTTAATAGCAAATGTCAGAGAGAATTATTGACATTTTTTGAAAGACAGGATGTGATAGGAGGGACAGGGCATGTAGGTTTGACTTTCTTGTTTATATCTCAGTAAAGCATTAGATGCCTTAAATTTACATTGTGGCTTAGCAATATCTATACTATAAGTGTGTAATTTGTGCCAAACTCAGAAGAACATATATAGGTTTAAAAAGGAAATCTAATATGGGCAAAGCAATGTCATGTGATACAGAGAAGTGAAGATAGAGAATTCATTTAAGTATTTTCTTTTGACTTATAAAGTATTAAAATTTGAATTATGAACTACATTTTGATGCCACCCATATTGACATACATTGATAATCAAGTTGTTTTATCTAAATTTTGAATGTAACTTTTTACAAGGTCATGATGTGCACTTTGACACTTCTGTACTCATAAGGTTAATTATTAAAATACATGTGTTTGGAGCTCTTTTCTGCTTTCCCAAAGGGATAAAAAAAGATGTGGGTAAAAGATATACATATATTGTAATCCCATTTTTTAAAAGCCTATGTTTTATTATAAATGTAATTGGCTTGGGGCTTTGTTTGATTAGTATGCTGGTCTGGGGTTTGAGACATAATACTGCTGCACGCACTCCACACTTTCAGCTTTGGCACATTATAAAAGTTACAATTAATTCCATTATTATATTCAAAAAGCTGATAAACTCCTTCTAGCAGCAGTGCTGCAAGCTGGTTCCTTTCTTTTTTAGTCAGTAGTTCAAAATTAGGGATGACTATACATGAAACTTGAAGGTCTCTGACCTGACCGTTTATCACAGATGAACATTAGGTGCTGTTCAGTTTGAAATTTTCAATTCTAATAAATATAGTTTCTCCATGCTTTCCATGACATATATTTAATCCTGCATTCTTGCAGATGCAAGAACAAACATTTGTAATTTAGTCAAATGATGCATTGTTTATTTCTGTGTTGTAATGAAAATTTAGGCTTATTTCATATCATTAAATCATAAAAATAATTTTAAATCTGTACAACTTTTCTGATCAAACTTAAGATTTAAGCTAGGCCCCTCAGTGTAATATTTTTATAGCATAAAAATATCCTATGTTATATTTCTTCATGTATATTATATAAAGTTGAAGAAGGGATATTACTGTTGTTGGTGAAAATACTTAATTAATATAAACTTAAGATTACCCATGTAGCTCTGTGGGAACACTACACACATTTAAGTTGCATGTTGCTATGGTAACACATCATTGCTTTCCTTAGCCTCAGTTGTATTAACTGTGATCATCTAGATTACTAAATCTATGTTTTACTGAATTAAAATTCCCCAAAACTTTTAAGAACATGAAGTTGTAGGTTAATGAAGCAATAACACATTGAGTTGTAATAACAAACACACAGTTGAGACTTTTAAAAGTACTGATGCCGTGTATTATTAAAATATGTTTTGTGTCAAGAGTTAAAATGTTATGTAATCATCAGCAGCTGGTTTGTTTATATATTTTATTAATTGATTTTACAGTAAATATTAGTGACACGTCTTTGCACAATATTTTATAACGAAGCTAATCTATATTTTTAAATGTTTACACGAGCACTATTTTTTTAAAATGATTCTTTCTCTTCCAGTCAAAAACAATTTTATGCAGCATAGGTGAGTATGTTCACTTTCAAGTTTTACAGAGCATTATATACTAAATTGGCAAGATATATATATTAACCGAAACAATGTCGGCTTACTTACTACGTGACAATTACTTTATAAAATGAATTATAGGCTTTTTTGTTGTTTTATTTTGCCAAAACCACAAAATAATGAATAATAACATGCCACTGACTTCAGAATGGTAAAACAAAGTACGAACATTGTAATGGTTATATGATTATCATCTGATTCAGAATGGATGTCATTTATTTTATTTAGTGCTTTTAAGTAATTGTTTAATGTAGTCTGTATATCATTCTACTCATAGATAATCACATATACACTGTGTTTGTATGCATTTGTTTGTGCTGTTTGTCCATTGATTCATAATTTTTCAGAAATATTCTTAACTTTTTATGACATTTAAGACAGCAAATATCCTAGATAAGAACTGATAAATTTCACTAATGCTGTAGATAAGTTTTCTTTATAAATATAATTATAATTGCGCTTCCAGTTGACCATAGGCATAAAATTGAACCTAAAACATGTTATTGAGATGACATTTAAAAAGATGTATTTATATAAAGCCAAAGAAATGTGAAACTTTGTCTAAAAGCAGTACATGAATTTATGTCTCCAATAAACCAATTGAAAGAAAAAAGAAATAAATGATCCAGTTGTTGTAAAGTATTTATTTTTCCAAAACATACTTACCTCCACTGATACTATAGCCAGCTATTTCTCAATCTTCAATGTGCTCTCTATCTAGGTACTGTATATAAGCACCTCATTCAGATAATGTAATCACTTTTTCTTGACAAAGCATCTGGCACAGGTTTCTATAAACAGGAGTGTTGTGACTTTGAACATGGTTGGCATTACTACAATTATATCTTCCTTTATATTTATAAATTATTTTAACAACAACAACAAATAATGTACTATGGGTATGAATTCCCAAGTTAATGATTCTACTGCAGAGGCCAACCATACCTCTTCTCTTCCACCTCTGCTATCTGGTGTTTGTCAAAGGCCAGGGGAGGGGTCACTCTCAGTCGAAGCTGTCCGTGATATGATCTGTTGTGAGATGGAGACATGTATGCAGACCGAGAGTATCTCTCCGGGGGGTTCTGACCAGGGACCAGCTGGGGAAAATTTAGACTTCTTTTACTAGGTGAGCCTCAACAGAGGATCATCCTGATCAGCCGCACATAGCCCCTTTTCTTCAATAAGACATTCTCCACCCAGATGTTTGCTTCATCTATGGTGGCTTTATATGAGGCATCCTTATTCACTATTTTTTGGTATTACAAATATTGAAAGGTTTTTCAATCCTCAGTACTATCAGGTCTACTCAAATCCTTTCATATTTATTGACCCAAACGACCTTTTCAATTACTGAATTGGGATTTTACAGTTGTTTTACATGCATTGTCTCATCCTCCCTTTGAACCCTTAGCTTCATGTTCTTTGTTTCGCCTTTCTCTTAAATTGTATTTTTTGTTGTTGTTGGATCATGAGCATCATCAGTCAGTGTTGTTTGCAATACCTGTGCATTAATCTCTTTATCATTCCACATTTGTCCTGCTTTACCCCAATAGGTCTTTTCTTCCCAAGACTCTGGCAACCAGGGAAGGGGAAAGATCCTTCTCACCAATCCATTTGACAGACTTTTCTCACCTTTATGACTGCTTCGATTCTGATCGTTTGTTATGTCCTGTTAGGGCCCTCAATTGTTATGTGGCTCATACAAACTCATTTCAAGGTAGTAGGAATTAATTGCTCATTCCTTGGAATACTTCTAATTCCCATGAATTATCTCCCATTACCCTAACAAGGTGGCTTCATAAATTTATTCACACAGCCTATAATGGATTATCGTTACAAGGGAGGAATCTTTTGCGTGTCACATCTCACAAGATTTGTCATATCTCTACATCATTAGCCACCCAGTTGAATTGCTCTCTGGAAGACATTGTGCAGGCTGGTATGTGGACCACTCCTAATACTTTTCAATCTCATTACTTACATGATCTGGCAGTTTCCTCTTCTGAGGGTTTTTGACTACTCCCAGTAGCTATTTTGACCACATCTGTTAGGTTTTAACTAGGGTGAGTATTTCCTCAATCATATACTCTTTTATTTTCAGGGTCCATTTGTTTTTCACTGGATCCCACTCTGTGGTGAGTGTTGCCCAGGCAGGTATGCTTTCTCTTTTCAATTCCACACTATCAACCACTTTCACTATAATTATTGCAGGTTGCATCAGACTCTATTGAAATGGGGTGATCCATAAGACCATCTAGGCACCTACTGGATGGTATTATCTCATTATTATGGACTACCACTCATGGACTATCATGAGTAAAGCTAAAGGGGATCCTGCCCTTCACTGCCAAACTTGAAATTAAATAAAGCTGGGTTGGTTTGCTTTTAAAAATGTAGGGAACTTGGTTCACCTATTGCACATTTTCTAGAGCACTGTTCCCCAGGACTCCCCAAAGTATATTACCCCCCAGACTTTATTACTGGAGCTCGGGAGTCCTTACCACCTCCAGTTTCCAGTCACTGGGGTGGTGGACAGAGACGTTTCCTCCAGTGTTTGAGTGTGTTCCTCTACTCTTGGAAAAGTTGGGGCCCTCCTACTCAGATCCCTGGATGTTTTTCCCAGATGTCAGTAGGAGTGGCACCAACCTCTGTGGGAGCCTACTTGTAATTCTGGTTCAGATTTTACATAAATCTATCTGGTTGGGGTGTGCATGGCCCTTCTCTTTGATCAATGCTGGTTTCGTATATTGTTCATGGAAGGAGGTTCACTATCTCCTCATAATTCCGAACGCGAAGTGGTTCCACGTCCTCTCCATAATTCCAGGGGCAAGAGGAATACTCCTTACCCACTTGGTTGGGGAGTGAGGATGAATGTTCAAAATTCCAGAGCGGATGAGTTGTGTTCCTTTGGTTTGGTACGGCATACACAATACCATCATTCTAAGCCTGGGTTGTTGCCTTTTGGACTTCTTCAGGTAGAGGAGAAAGTTTGTCCACTTCAGTGTTGCTTACTTTCTCATTGTGATTCCAGTGGTACAAAACGCACCTCTCTACGGCTACAGGTTGGGATCCAATCAAAAGTATATATACATATGCATAACATTGTGGTCCAATAGCTCTAGCCACCAACATAGGGATGTAAGTACCACGATCCCTTAATTCCAACTCAGAGTTGTGGAACCTCAGCTGTCTGGTTGGGGCTGGCCTATAATGACAATTACTCATATTCTATTCCACCTTTGATATAGGAACTGAGTTCCTGGTGAAGAGCATTCCTGTTCTGGATGTTGTGTGGTTCCCCCACTCTTGTACCATCTTTATCTTGGTACATTCCTGTTCTATACAGACGCTTTCTGTATGGTTCATGCCTGCACCGGCCCCTCCACCTTCTCAATGTGGGATTCTAGCTATAGTACCACTGGAGGTATGTTTTGGAAGTTAACATTTTCCTAAACTGAAAATGTATTTCCAATAATACTTACATCCACTGACACTCTCCCACCCTACCTCTCCATTAAAAGCCGGTTTATGTCTAAAAAGTGATTACATTATCTGAATGAAGTGCTTATATATGGTACTTAGATAGAGGGTGCATTGAAGTTGGTAGAAAATGAAGTGCTTATATAAAGTACCTAGATAAATGGTGTATTAAAATTGGTAAAGAATTTTGCAAATTAGAATTTGCCAAGGGCATTTGAATGGGGTATAAAAGACTGGAGCAAGCATTTTCAATGCTTAGATGGGCAAAGAGTGGAAACCCTGGAGATCAAGAAATAGCTATCGTGTCAGTGGAGGTAATTATTATTGGAAATACATTTTCAGTTTTGGAAAATGTTAACATCTGTTACTTTAAATTAATCTAGTTAATAATTTGATTACACTTCTTAAAATAATATTCACTTTATGTGTAGTTTTTTGGTAAAGAAAACTTTTATTTATTTTTCTTTTTTTTTATAGCTCAAGGATTTGGAAGAACCCACTGGGTGGTATGAAGATATTTTAAGGAACATATATTCAAAAAATCATATTGAAAGATTTTTCTGTTAGTGAACAAAAAGTTATGCCTAACAGATATGGGCTTATGAAACTTTTTTAAAATTTGAAGAGATATTTCTATTTATCATATTATCTATAGGACAAGTTTTTATGTCTTCCAAGAAAACTGCTCTAATTATTCAGGTTCAGTGAATTAAGTTGTGAAAAAAAGAAGAATTATTGTTTTACACAGCACAGCAATTCATTCTTAAAGGAGATTGTTATAAAACAGTTACTAAAAAAAGCCGCATCATTGATTAGTATGTAATGTCCTGATTTCAAGTCAAGAATTTCTTTTTAGCATATTCTAAAAGAAGATTCAAAGTAATGAAAGTTGACTCAGGTAACAGAAATATCAGTATTTTATGTACTAAAAGAATACTTAATATGACTAGATTTTTATGCTATACACATAAAGACATGAAATATCATTTATAGATACTGTATGGAAGTATCTATTTATAAAATTCAAACAGATGCCAAATTGTTTATTTTGTGAATTTTAAAATGTGTGTGTATATACTTTTGACATAATATGTGGGTGCTGCCAGATTTTGGCATAACTTATCTAAATGTATTGAAAATACTTAGCTGTATTATTTTTTCTGGTTAGCATTAGTAACTGATAAAAGATGTATAAGAGTACTTTATGCATGATATTTTGTTATGAATACTACACTCATTTGTAATTAATTAATGCATTTTTCATGTGATCTCCAGGTACTGTTAACTATTTTCAATTGAATAGAATTCTGTCATATATTTATGCTTTTCTACAGTTTTAAAGTGAACCATTAATCTGTTCAAGTTAATTTATATTGGTCCAACTTCTGTTGTATCCCTAGTTTATTTCCCATTTACCTCTGTCCAGATCATACTAAATATATTTATCTAGTTCATACCAAGTTTATCGTGCTTTTCTTTTGGTCATATTAAATGTATGTTCTATTTTGTTACTTAGTCAATATGAATTTACCTTTGTTTTTGTTATCTGGTCCATGATAAAATTGTCTTATTTGGTGTGTTTCTAGTCAACATCATATTTCTAATGAAAGCAGAACATGTCTCTCTCTCTCTCTCTTATATATATATATATATATATATATAGTGTGTGTGTGTGTGTGTGTACAGGAACACCACATATATACATACAAAACAAGTTTTTAAGTAGGTCATATATCTGGATCTTGGTTACATGAAAGTAATATAAATAAAAGCAACCTAGGCAGGCCCACTTGAAAATTATTGCCAATTTTGTACAGTTGTTAAGTAACAGTTCTCTGAAATGAATACTACATATATAACAAATGTGTCTCTGTAGCACACATCTTGTTTTTAATAAAGCCAACATAATATGGTGATAGATAACTACTAAATACTGGTTCCAAAAATTGCATTTTCATTACATACAAAATTGTTTTTATTATTATTATTAAAAATCTTACTTGACTAAATAATGACACGTTTTGTGCACCTTTTTAATATAGTTTTAGTAACTACAACTTGATGTGATATACAACATGTTCTAGTGCTCTAAAAATATTTCATATTAATTAGAGAAAAGCGATCCATATGACCGGTGTTCGGGTTTTTTGGTGCTGGTATGAATTTGAATTTTTTCAAAAATTTTGGGTTAGAGAGAAGTTTATAGCGTGATATATTTTCCTGTGACTTTAAAAACATTAATAATTAACCATTACATTAACGAGCCTTTGAACAGATGTAATAAAAACGAGGAGAAACTTTTCAGCTTTGCACCAGTGGTGCTTATGTATTATATTTCTTATAATGTATTTTATAGTCTTTTTCTTTGTATTGAAATGAAGTATTTAGGTTTCTTTTATAAACCAACCTTAAAAGATTTTAAACCTTATAAGGGCATTACATAAGATTAGCACATTTTAATGTTTCCATTTGTAACTTCATCACTCTGAATATTTTCTTAGTAACAAATAGAAATTATTTAATACTTATCTTAAAAGAAAATATATATATATATATGTTATAAGATACTTATAGTTTGTTGACTTTTAAAAAACCAAAACATTTTAATTTAATAAACTAAAGTCATGAATGCTTTGTGTGAATGCACTATAGGTTGGCAGAATAAGGACTGCTGTTCAGAATTTAAAAAATAACTTATACTTTGTTATATTTCTATCTTAGTCATTTGACTGTCAAATTACTATTACTGTTATAATTTCAGAGATCTTCTTGCTTTTAAGATGTGTAATTTTTACTTCAATAAATGCTATATACATAGTTATTTTTAGAATATGTTTTACTACTGTAAGTTATATTAGGATATTAAAATGATTGCTAGTATTTACATTCCGGAACATGCTGGCACAGTGAATAAAATCAGTATTTTTCTACTTTAGGTTCTTTCTCTTTCTATACTTATGTGAGATGTGTTATTTTATAGTTAGGATGTCATTCATAAGACCATATTTATTATTCAATATATTTTATGATAGCCATTCTACAAAACAAAACATGACCAGTTTTACTTGACTATTTTTCAGCATTCCAGACAATAGAATTAATGAAACATTTATCAGCAGGTGTTAGGATCTTTTGGTATATTTGCAATTAAAATATATTGAAACATGTGTTGCAGGTGTTAGGACCTGTTGTTATAGTTATAGATAAACTGTATCCAAACATTTTTCAACAGTTGTTAGGATCTCTTGGTATAACAGTGGCTCAGCAGTAAGTCTTAAGGTTTATAACGCTAAATACTGAGTTTCAGTACCCGTGATGGGCACAGCACAAATAGCCCATTCTGTAGCTTTATGATTATCAGCAAACAAACAAGTTCTTGGTATACATGTAGGTAAAATATCAAACATTTGTCAGCAGATATTAGGTTCTATTGGTTTAGTTGCAGGTAAAGTATATTAAAACAATTTTCATCAGATGTTAGGATCTGTTTTTGTAGTTGCTTGTAAAATATATTCCACCATTTTCTAGCAGACATTATGAGCTATTGGTATACATGCAGACAAGATATATCCACACATTTGTCAGCAGATATTAGGTTCTATTGGTATAGTTGCAGATAAAATATATTGAAACAATTTTCATCAGATGTTAGGATCTGTTTTTGTAGTTGCTTGTAAAATATATTCCACCATATTATAGCAGACATTATGAGCTATTGGTATACATGCAGACAAGATATATCCACACATTTGTCAGCAGATTTAGGTTCTATTGGTATAATTGCTGGTAAAATATATCTAAACATTTGTCAGCAGATGCTAGGATCTGTTTTTATAGTTACAGGTAAAATATACCTTAACTGCTTTTCACAAAGGCGAGTTGAGAAACTCTGAAATTTGATGGTGCTACTTTCCAATTTTCTGCCTTCTGTTATGAACATATTAAGTTCATTGAGAAACAATATATTTGAACGTAAAATACCAAACATTTATTGTGAATTCTGACTTTGGAGCTCTCATGACTATTCCAGGTGCATGTTGAGTTCAAAAATTGCCTTACCCCAAAAAAAAGTGTGTGTTTTTAACCTGAATAATATTGATTCCTCATCAAATTCAAGTTGAATGAACTGTAAAGACAATTTCATAATGCTTCAAACAAATAGTATATTTCTAAGCCTTGTGACTGGGCCTTTAAGATACAGCTTATAAACTGTAGATTTAAAAAAGAAAAGGTTTTAAATAAAATGTAATGTATTCACTTATTGGTGTTTTGTTTACTCTGTTTCTTGTTCTTTAAAAATATTCATTTTACTTATCTGCTTCATGTATTTAGAGTTAACAAGGATAATATGTTTATTGTCTCCTTAGAGTACTAGGTGTTACTTCTGTGTTTATTTGCAGTGATTGCTGTTTAGTTAAGACATTTCTTTCTTTTTTTAAAAGTTAGTTTGATATATTTCAGTATGTGTATTTTTATAATTACTCTTGTTGATGATGTTGATAGTAATAGTTTGTCACTAATTAAACATATTGTTTTAAGCACACAAGAAACTGATTAAACTTTTATTGCATATATATATATATAGATATACAAGATTGGACCAGCATTAAGAACATATTGTGTAGGTGGCTGTTTGGTTCTGTTTTGGGATGTTAGACCTGCTTTGGTTCTTTATAGCAAGTCATATCTGAAAGGTATACTGAAGAATTAGGTTCCATTCCTTTGCATCCAACTTGGCTTAAAACAAAGCAGTCTTGTTCACTCCAGTTGATCTTCCAACTGCTGTTACATTTTACCTGAAGCGATAATTGACATGGTGTAACAATAATTGGCATTGTTCATCTTCTAAGCCAAGAAGTTGGGCTCCTAGGGTCTGTCCGTTTTGAAATTTGGTTAAGTCACAGTTATTTCCCATGTTGCTTGATAACTAATGTGGAATAGGGCTTACATATGATTATTGGAATAATGAACTAACCCATTAGCTGAGGATCTAGTACCTTTAAAATTTGGAAAAGAATGGATGCATCATTGAGCAACTGTTTCTGCTACTTTGTCCAATTTGTGTATATATATATAAGTTTCATAGTGGTTAATTTTTTGAATTAATCTAATTTTAATTTTTGTACACTGTTTGCTGTGACAGTTTGGCTAGTAATTTAAAGATTGAGTTCTGTTATTTTATTTTTACTCTTTTGGTTTTCTCGGTTTGAAAGTACTAATTTCTCTTCTTTTAATGTAATTATTATGCTAAAATTTGTTTCATTCAATATGATATTTAATGGATTGGTGTGACAAATGATTCGTATCTGTGGTTAGTTGTTACCACAGTTGTTATTAACAAATTTTGTTGGTAGAACTCTTTGGAATTGCTCAAATCTGTTTCTTTGACACAATATGGCCCAGCATGGCCAGGTGGTTAGGGTGCTCAAGTCGCAATATGCGGGTCACGGGTTCAAATCCCCGTCACACCAAAAAGGTTGCCCATTCAGCCGTGGGGGCTTTATAATGTGACGGTCAATCTCACTATTTGTTGGTAAAAGAGTAGCCCAAGAGTTGGCGGTGGGTGGTGATGACTAGCTGCCCTCCCTTTAGTCTTTCATTGCTAAATTAGGGATGGCTAGTGCAGATAGCTCTCGTGTAGCTTTGCACGAAATTCAAAAACAAACAAACAAATTGATGCAATATACATGTTTTAATTAGGACTGATTAGCAAGTTTGAACTTGTTACCAGCTGAACACCAAGACCATTTTGTTAATGATCAGAAATTATCAGGGTTTTGTGAGTGTCAATTTACTGATATTAATTTGGATAGTGGTTTAGAACATGCAAATTAAGTTATTGAATTTTAACTAAAACTAGGAATTTCAGTAAAAATATAGTTAAGTGACATCATTTGGGTGATAAGTGAATATCAAATCATTTGTCAATGGTACTATTGAACATCTTTAGAAAACTGGGGAAGAATAGCTGTTTAAATAATAGTAAAGTTTTAACAGTGTTATTACATAATTTTACAACTTTTGCTGCTACTTTGCTGACTGAAGATGTAGAAGGTCTGAAAAAAAAGTAAAAACTTTCATATAAATGTAATTATCAAATTCATTTTGCCAAAAATGCTAAAGTTATATAGAAATCTTGAAACGCAGTATTGTAGTAACACTATTCAATTTTCATGTGTTATGACCCGTGTAAAAATTTGAGTTACTGTAAGGGTAGAATTTGTCTCTGGGTTGTGTTACAAAATTGCACAGTTTTAATTGATTGATGTAGTTGTATATATTTGATCATATAAAGTTAACTGTGAAAATAGGAAGTTTCTTTGTATGCGATTCTCAAATAAAGCTGTCCTTCAGGTGTTGCTTACATAAAAAACAACAACAGAAATATCTTGAAGTATCATTTTTCTACTTTTCAACATCTTGTATTTTATCAAAATATACTGTGCTATATGTAATTAAATCTACATATTGGATGTTCACTGCTGATTCCTATCTGGTTCCATCAGTGGTTATTGTTGGCTCCTATCTGGTTAAGTCATGTCATGAGTAGTAATTGTTGTTTCCTATGTGATTAAGTTAATATATTAGTAGTGGGTTCCATCTTCTTAAGTTAGCTAAACAGTCAACTCTGGATTTTTTTTTTTTTCTAAAAGATTTGATGAAGATTGAATACTGGTTCCTATCTGAAGAAGTCAACATGTCAGTAGTTTGTATTGGTTCCAATCAGTGGTTACTAGTTGATACCACTTGGTTAAGTAAATACATTAGTAGTTAGTACAGGTTCAGAGTTGATTAACTCATCAGATTGGTTTCTATATGATGAAGTCAATACACCAATAATTAGTTTTTGTTCTAAGTTGGTTATGTCATCACTGATTAATTTTGATTCCCAGATTATAATGATTCTGTCTAACTTTTTTTTTTATAAATAATTTGAAAAGAGCGAACATTCCTAGTTCACATATTTGAAGGCTAAGCATAACCCATAAAGAGTGACATTCAGTTATAATTTATTAACAACACAGACTCGACGATCAAAGATATATGAAGAAAAACTATTGTTTAGCATGGTATTTAGGGTAAGGTAATGTTGTACCGAAATGTATTATTTTAATAATGTAGTTATTTTGAGACGTTTGTATTTTCCATGACAAGCTGTGGAGAAATGTGTACGAGTTTGTATTCATATAAGTAGTATTTATTAAAACTAATTTGGGCTGGTTTAAAAGTTTACTAATGAAAATTATTATTATTATACGTTATGGAAGAGCATGCATTTATGGTTCAAAGAAAGTACTTTTATTAAATTAAAGCTGAATTTTGCTTTACGTGTGTGTGTGTGTTTGCTATCAATAAAGTCTTCTTTACAGACTGACCACTTTATTCGGATTCCCAAAAGCACATTCATTATATATTTGTAGCACGCTCCACATATCTTATTATAATGGGGCAATGGCGTGGCCGTCTATATATATATAGCTATCTATGTATGTGACCGGAATAATAAATACAATGATGATGCCATCTGTTGTGCTGAAATACAAGATTTCAATGCCAGTAGTGATGATTAAGGCTTATGAAATGTGTCGCCATCTATTGAATGGCACCACAAACGATTCATAAACAAATTTCACAGTTTGGGTATTTATGTTTCAGATAATTAGAAAAATAACTGGTATGTTCAACAACTATTTCTTTATAACAGAACATAAAAAGTACTCTCCTCACAACAATAACACGACTTTCACTAGAACTACGTGAGGGTTTGATTATATCTTTATTGATGTAATTTTTAAATGTAGTACTTAAAAACTGGACTTCTTAAAAATAAGTTTTCAATAAAGGATACCACTTTTAATAAATAAAAAATTACATTTTATATCAGTAAAATTTATGAAAACTTTGAACTCTGTGCGTTGAATCATTTTGATGCAATGAGTTGCATGTGACTAAAGAACACAATCCGAACACTTTTCCCGTGCAGTACTTCCCAGAAGAAAAAAGTTTTATAACAAGTGTTCACTTTTTTATTTTTTACAATGAGGTATGAATTCTGCGATTACTAGCAAAACAGCGGTGTTTCTGTTACTAACGCAAATTGATCTAATTATGTGATGTGTCACGTGACTGCGTGTTCACTTTACTGGAATAGCTGTCATGGGTTTACAAAACATTGATTAAGATGAGGATTCTTTTCAATGAGCACGTCTAGAAAGTTTCTTTATAAAGATAATTTTGCCTAGCTACATAGAGACTTCATAGTCTGTCAACAATGTAAGCAAAAGGGAACACGCCAACCTTCAATAAAGACTGGTCGCTAAACGCTTATGACTGACCCCGAAAGACAACAAAGTTCATGCCATTTCACAGTTGACCGGTTACTTCAACAGTGATTAAGGTTTGATTATCTCCAACTGTACGGTCTTTAGTGCATTACCAAGACTTCGACTACCTCCAGCTGTACAATCTGAATGATATTACCAATACTTCGACTACCTCCAGCTGTACAATCTGAAGGACATTACCAAGACTTCGACTACCTCCAGCTGTACAATCTGAAGGATATTACCAATACTTCGACTACCTACAGCTGTACAGTCTGAAGGACATTACCAAGACTTCAACTACCTCTAGCTGTACAGTATGAAGGACATAAACAAGACTTTGATTCTGTACAGTCTGGAGGATATTATCAAGATTTCGACTACCTCCAGCTGTACAATCTGAAGGACATTACCAAGACTTCGACTACCTCCAGCTGTACAATCTGAAGGATATTACCAATACTTCGACTACATACAGCTGTACAGTCT
>NW_013668523.1:79309-85445 GCF_000517525.1 Limulus polyphemus | reverse complement strand
CAGTCTGAAGGACATTACCAAGACTTCGACTACCTCCAGCTGTACAGTCTGAAGGTCATAACCAAGACTTTGATTCTCTCCAGCTGTACAGTCTGGAGGATATTATCAAGATTTCGACTACCTCCAGCTGTACAATCTGAAGGACAAGACTTCGACTACCTCCAGCTGTACAATCTGAAGGATATTACCAATACTTCGACTACCTACAGCTGTACAGTCTGAAGGACATAACCAAGACTTCGACTACTTCCAGCTGTACAGTCTGAAGGACATAACCAAGACTTTGATTCTCTCCAGCTGTACAATCTGAAGGATATTACCAATACTTCGACTACTTCCAGCTGTACAATCTGAAGGATATTACCAATACTTCGACTACTTCCAGCTGTAGTTTGAAGGACATTACTCATCGCGGCTTTAGTTGTGCCGAGTGTTCAAACTTGGACAATAACGAACAGGAAGCGTGCATTGAGTCATATTTCATCCAATGTGTTTCAGCAATATAGTTGCATATGACTAAAGAGCACAATCCGAACACTTTTCCCGTGCAGTACTTCCCAGATCACATAACAAAATTTTCATATATATTATAGTTCTTTGGTATTATCTCTGAACAACAAATCAACTAGTAGCTGAAAATTCAAAATTAGTTGTAATATCGGTTAAAACTGTAGAATGGGCCCGGTAATTGCAACGACCGACCGTTGTTATGGCTAGTCCGCCCCTGCAACCAGATATTAAGTAGGGTCCTAATAATGTGACCATTGTGAGTTAGACTAACATCAACTTGAAAAATACATTTATATCATTTTCCGTGATTAGAATAAAACGTAATCGTATCTCGAAAATATCATGTTTCATTACATTGGGCCCGGCATGGCCAGGTGGTTAGGGAGCTCAACTCGCAATCTGCGGGTTCGAATCCCCGTTTTACCAAACATACTCGCCCTTTCAGCCGTGGTTATGTTATAATGTGACGGTAAATCCCACTTTTCGTTGGTAAAAGAGTTGGCGGTGGGTGGTGATGACTAGCTGCCTTCCCTCTAGTCTTACACTGCTAAATTAGGGACGGCTAGCGCAGATAGCCCTCGTGTAGCTTTGCGCGAAATTCAAAACAAATCAATCATTACATTGAGAATGTTTGTACCATCCAGAACAGACGACTGTATAACAATCCTCATGAAAATAATAAGCAACAAACTCACATCATTCTTTCCGGCAATCCTAAGGACCTTAACTAACACATTACTAAATTAAATTCACGGTGGCACATGTCATCATCAAAGGTGCGCTTGCTTCCAAGAAAAATGATATTGAAGATTTAACAAACACCATAAAACCGGATATACTAATAATTAGTGAAGCTATGTTATATAATTTAAACAGATTTAAAATCAAAGGTTACTCAACTATAAGAAATGATAGAACA
The DNA here is from genome assembly GCF_000517525.1 of Limulus polyphemus. Taxonomy (NCBI): domain Eukaryota; kingdom Metazoa; phylum Arthropoda; class Merostomata; order Xiphosura; family Limulidae; genus Limulus; species Limulus polyphemus. The sequence continues at coordinate 84,016 of NW_013668523.1, read as the reverse complement.
AATAGCAGAGATCTCAACAGAGGTATACTAATATTATATAAAACGAACATGATTGTTTCAAAAGTGGATATAATAACCACAAATGAATGTATTACCATAGATGTCATCACTGAAAACAACACAAAAGTAACGGTAGCAGGCATCTACTGCTCACCGAGTAAAACCATTGATATAAAATTGTTGAGTAACCTACATAGCCATAACCAAGACATAATAATAGCAGGAGATTTAAACAGTAAACATAAAATATTTAATTGTAAAACAACCAACGCTAATGGAATTTTGGTAAAGGATTATCTGAATAATACAAATACAGTCCTACTAAATGATGCCACGCCGACACATATATCAGACGCATATGGCACCAGTGATATACTGGATCTATGCCTATGTTCGTTAAATACGAGTCGAACATTCAAACAATTTCAAGTAGGACAAGACATAGACAGTGACCATTTATCGGTCTGGTGTATTTTCAATCTCACCCCCCAAACTAATAAATCAATAGAAACAGATAAATTTAATTACAAGAAAGCAAATTGGACTCATTATAAAATAATCATAGACAATATGCTTCCAACAACAAAAGTTTGTGAAGCCGCGGAAGCATCCGAAATAGATGCATACTGTCATACAATCACCGAGTGTCTACAAACAGCAGCTCGACAGACACTACCTAAACTAAAACTACCAAAAATAATACAAACATGGAAGCCTCACAAGCAAATCATAGACATGATAAAAGAAAGAAGGAAACTACGCAGACAATTTATACAAACCAGAGATCCAACTCTCAAAACACAAATAAACACAATACGAAATAAAATACGAAACGAAGTCAGACAATTAAAGCAAGATAGCTGGCCACAATTTTTGCTCTCAACTAAATGATAAAACTGACCCAAAACAATTCTGGAACCATCTAAAAAGATACACTAATGCAGGAAACAACAATAGTAATTACCCACCCCTAGAAACAGAAAACAAAACAGCATACTCTAACTCAGAAAAAGCCAAAATATTCAAAGAACACCTACAAAACACATTCAAAACACACAATGAACCGGACATGAACGAACATTTTTACAACAAAGTAAACAACTACATCAAACAAAACATGGATATGTACATACCCAAATTTCCAATAAACACAAACATAAATATCAAACCAACTGAAATAGAAAACCCAGTCACATATCTACTAACTAAAACAATAACAGAAACAGAAGTCCATAAAGCCATAAAAACCACCAAAAACAAGGCACCAGGTGAAGATGGCATACAGACCATCCTTCTCAAAAAAGGCACTCGGAGATTGTATGAACATCTTACAGCACTTTTTAACTTATCACTGAGTTCTGGATATATCCTGGTTTCTTGGAAGCAAGCGATAGTACTAATGTTCCATAAAGAAGGAAAGCCAGCAAATAAACCAAACAACTACCGCCCGATCAGCCTGACCAGCTGTGTAGGCAAAATTTTAGAACCAATAATAAGCAATAGACTTTCAAATTACCTAGACGTAACTTCAAAATTACCTGAAACACAAAATGGTTTAAGAAAATTTAGACAAACAACAGATCACCTAGTAAGATTAACTGAAACGGTCTGAGGTTCCGCATGACAGAACTGGAACTACCGCGGGTGATTATTCGCCGGCTATCTAATTTTTTGGAAAATAGAACATGTAAAATAAATGTACGGGGAACCTACTCTGAGGCATTTCGCCCAGAGGCAGACGTACCCCAAGGAGGAGTAGTTAGCTCTATTCTGTTCATCATGTATGTAAGTAATATGCCATTAAAAGATCCAAATCACGGTTGTGCATCACAATTCGCAGACGATGTGGCGATCTGGAAAAAGTGCCCCCACCCACCCATAGCAACAACTAATCTACAGCCAGTTTTAAATAATATAGAAGAGTATTGTCAGAAATATAGAATAAAAATAAACGCCCCGAAAAACCAATTACTTACCTTCTCTAGACTAACAAAACATCACAAAGACCCACCCAAACTATATATGCATGGAACACTTATCCAGACCTCCACATCAGCAAAATTCCTAGGACTAACATTTGACCAAAAATTAACGTGGGTCAAACATACAAATAACATTTTAACAAAAATCTGGAAACGCACAAATTATGCAAGAAGTCTAATAGGCAAAACTCAGGGAACATCACCTGATAACATTATTAAAATATACAAAACATACATTCGACCAATAATAGAATATGCCAGTCCGGCATGGATAAACACAGTTCCTAAGCACATAAATAAACTACAAAGAATACAAAACACACTAATCACCTCTGCATACAGAGTCCCCCATAGCACCTCATCAACATTTATGCACAGATACGCTAATATACAAACAGTAGCCGATAGACTCTTGCATAATACTATAAATTACTTTGAGAAAAATTGGCAAAAGAACGACCTACTTTGTGAACTCGACCGTTATTACATACATGATGGAAGTAGACCTAAATACCTCTCGCCGGTTAACATTTATTTTAAAATAAAAGATGTGATCAGGTCACCTAACGTTAGACATATAAAGCCGACACTAGTTAGAGACTAAAAATAATATATTTAAAAGGGTATTACATGTAAAATATGTAAAATAGTCTCTAACTAGTGAAATGTGTAATTTGCATTATGGACTTGTATAAGCAATGCAAAACACAGAATGTAACTGTAGATACTACATGGACATTGCCCTGAAAGGGGTCGGAGCAAGTGCGGTTTACTCCGACCCTCTTGTAGTATCAACACTCTACATTCACGGACGACATACCACGGTTCGGAAGAGGTCTCAGCGCACCTGACCTTCCTAGGTCACAAAGACCTAAATTCCTGTCAGGAGGAAGCGAAGCGAGAATGTTTGTATATAGCACGCACAACATTACAATACTTTTCAGTTCCCGAAAAACTAACATGTTTCAATCTGAATGACTTTGCGTTAGATTCTTATTTTGTTCGGTGTTATGTTCCATGTTCAAAAAGACTCGGAAGTACCGCTGTAAAGACTGTATTTTGAAAAAAAAACAAAAAAAAAACACGACTGTACAATAAAATATAGACATGAAAATCCGACCACAGAGACTTTGCGTTAGAATTGTAACAACTAGATAAATTTTAAGGTCTATTTCTTAGGTATTTTTGGCACCATCTTCTTTTCGGTCAGAAACATGTTTGTTTGATTTTTGTGATTTAAAACTAATAATGGCAGCTTATTCTGTATTGTGAAATAATTTGTAAAATGATGTACTGCACGTATGTGTGTAATTTGGTTAAAATTAAAACTTCCAATCTATGAAATATTTTTGAGAAATGATTATTGAAGTCTAGAAAAAATAGAGGTCTACAATATCATTTAATGAAACTTTATTTAAAATCATTTGTATTTGAATTATAATACGTTACTTGCAAACGTTTTCTTTCAAGATTAATCATTCCGTATGTCAAAAGTTTCGATAAACTAAGAACTCGTTAAAGTTTCCTATACTTGCAATACGAGATTCATCGAAGATGTCCTTTAGAAAGGTACTTCTATAATAAATTCCTATCTTCAAAACTGATTTTGTTTTATTCTATCTGTAGGCCTTTTTTAAAAATCAAATTCTAATTACGTTTCTTTTGTTGTTTTATGTTAAAGCTTTGTATAAACGTGGCATAGCCTCTGACAATAATACATTTATTTTTTAATTATTCAAATGTATTAAGGTACTTCCTGAACATGAACTTATTTATAATCAAACTAAATTAGGTATTAGTAAAAACTCAAATTCTTATTTTGTTCGGTGTTATGTTCCATGTTCAAAAGACTTGGAAGTACCGCTGTAAAGGCTGTATTTTGAAAAGAAAAAAAAACAAAACACGACTGTATAATAAAATATATGCATGAAAATCCGACCACAGAGACGAATTTAATTTATTTATAGTTTATGAATAACAGTTGGTTATCAATTGATACAAAATTCTAAATATTTTTCTCAAGTACGAACAAAATAAAGTTACAAATACGTGAACATAAGACAACAGCGCTCTCCGAGTATGTGTTTTCTGATTTTAAGTTTAATTAATGACAGTTTTACCATAGAATAAATATATGAACATAAAACCAAACTTCCAAGAAGTAGACATGGAGAAACCTTCAAGTAAGGTCTCGGTTTCATTGTACAATTTCTACTACTAAATACCGGTGTTGAAGTCGAAACCAGAGGGTTTGAGACTGAGACCTTAGTGGTCGACACCGAAACCTTGTATTAAATTACACAATGAAAAATAAAGCAAGAAGAATAAAAATCACGCGCGTCAAACAAACTTTATTAACATCTTAACCTCAAATATTTTAAATGGTAACCCCACAGTCTTTGTTTTATCGTCTTCTTCTATGACAATAATAATAATGATGATGAATGAATAAAAAAAGCAAAAAGGTCAGCAAATAAAACGAGTATCGGTGTCAGTAAATTCCTATTGACATTTGAAGCCAAATATAATCACAACAAATCTACTAGATGTGTTGAATATCAGGGGTAATCGCTAACGACTGACGTAAATACGTGCACCAAATGAAATTCTTACAAAGTTGTAGTAAGCCTACGCCTAATATAGTGTATAGTAGTAGCAGTTAGTTTTGAATATCGCGTGTTATAACTGCGGATTGGCGTACAGGTAATATGGTGACGTAAGTTTG
>NW_013668523.1:71137-79068 GCF_000517525.1 Limulus polyphemus | reverse complement strand
GAAAGGGCGAGCATGTTTGGTGTGACGGGGATTCGAACCCGCGACCCTCTGATTGCGAGTCGAGTTCCCTAACTACCTGGCCATACCGGGCTGGTGACGTATGCAAAAATATGGGAGGCAAAGGTGTAAAACCAACTACCAAGGAGTTTTCCTAGTAAAACAAATTTGATGCCATATCGCGCCTCGTATGCACTGTTGTGTGATCGATATTTAGCGCTTAATAATCCCGTGTAGGTCTTAAAACTAGTAAAACTTAAATTTAGCCGTTCTCGTTTTCGAGACCTGTAAAACATCGAGACCCAAATGGTCCGAGACCTTTCGAAGGGTGGTCTCGAGACCTACAACACTAATAAGATTTTAGCACTAGCGTACTATCAAGACATATCTCGGTTAGAAACTTACGCGTGCGCACTTCTGTTATGTATAACTAGCTTGATTACGATTACCGCTAAACGCAGAGCAGCAGACTAACCGGCATAACGTGTGCACAGTAAAGTAAAAAATAACCAATATGTAGGAAATATGCCACTAACTCCTGTCAATATTTTAAAATAACATTTAGGTACATAACATTTGCTTGTGTACACAGTAAGAATGAGTAAGTGTATGTACATATAAACTTTATACACGTTTGTACGACAGTAAAAACCAGTTTATGAGTGTAAATTCAATTCAAGAAGTAATAATCGCATCAAAAGGCATTTATAAAAGAGCTATCTATGTGACACAAAAGTTAGAGATAAATTTCTAAATAGTAACTTTAGCGTATGAAGCTTAAAATGTATTCTGTTCATATCTAGCATGCTTACCAATACGTCTGGATTGCGCACTGAGAAACGTGCTGTGACAGGACTCCATGATTGGAGGGAAGAGATCTTGTGCTAAACTTCTCTAATATCTATTATCAAGTTGAGAGATTCAAAATATGCAGATTATTGTGCTGTTGTAAATTAATAAAGATATGATAATTTACCTTTTGATATTAAGTTGTTCAAGGACTCCTTTAGAAACGTATATACAGAAATTATACAAACAAACGTTAAAATACATAATGCGTGGCTGTGGCGATCGCTATTCCATTATGGTTAATTGCTTATGCGGTCACCTAAATCTTAATAATTGTCTAAAGGGTGGGGGTTGGGCGTCTAACAACAGATGAAATTAAGGGTTGTTCTTTATAACAAAATGTCTACTACGTTAATTTAAAAAAATCTTAAAACTTTTTTTTTCACTGGTGACTACCATGCCCACAATTAGCTGCAGACGGTGAATGGTAATAAATGTTAGGGTGTGGTGGGTGAAAGTACCTCATATTGATCTTATGTTAAAATCATCTCGTTATTTGTGTTTTTATAGATTATGTTTGGTATACGGAATATCCCCAACGCTTTCAGATGCTATGACCGCAGGCATTTTCATTCAAAAACTGTACCTTTTGCACTTTGTTGACAAATGGTGTGATTTCGAATTGTTTTATTTAAATTGTCTTTTATGAAATTCGTTATGAGTAATGGTTCGTATTAGATTTACACTAAACATTTTAGTTCAGGTTTTTATTAAATTCTTCATCAATTGGTGTAATTCATAATATTAGACTTATTATATTTACTTATATATATATAATATATAATTACTACATATGTATTACTAAATGTTTATCCCATGTATCGGCTACAAACATGCTGCCATCTTCAGGGATTTTCTGAGACGGACTATATCTGTGGTGGAAGTTAATTAGTTTTAAATACTGACTAAAGCAAGATACCTATATACATCAATGTAATATATATATATATATATATACCCATTAATGGACATGGCTAACTAAATATACTGTTCAAATTATTTTACTTATATTAATAAAGATATGTTGTTTTATCAGTTGGGGTTTCATCGATGTTAACGATATTTTCGGCCATAAACCCAATAATATCTATGAAGTTCAGCCGCCAAGAAGAATTAAGTTTGTCCTAGATCCATATACTAAGTTAAGGCCCCCCAGTGGCACAGCGGTATGTCTGCGGACTTACAACGCTAGAAACCGGGTTTCGATACCCGTGGTGGGCAGAGCACAGATAGCCCTTGTGTAGCTTTGTGCATAATTAAAAACAAAAACAAATATACTAAGTTAATAATTCAGATTAATCATTGTGATAAAAATAAAATTAGTACAATGTAAGATCATCATTATAACAAATATTAAACAGAAATACAATATATAAATACAAAAATTATAAATAACAGTAGATATTAAATATTCTAATCAACACTGTGGTTAAAAATTTAACTTGTTTAGGCCGATGTCCAAGTAAGATCTACATTCCGGTGTTCGATCCTGGGTTTTATTGATAAAGAGGATGTTTACAGGGAATCCATAGACATTGCTATATACATCGACTAAAATCAAACCACCTTAAGAGTGTAAAGATGAACGCCAGAGACTGCCCCTAGCTCTTAGAATGAACAAGATTTTTAATACCAAAGATGCCAAGAAAAACACATCAATTCAGACCTCATTGACAAAGGATACCGAAGACTCTTGAAATATGAATAAAATAAAGAAGATACGCATAAAGAATAAACTGGAAAAAAATTACAGAGACAGCTATGGTGCGGAGTAATGTAATTAAATACCTTGTCATGTTTGGAATAACGTAATTAACACTCTCAAGTTAGACAAATGGTAAAAGCTACATAATCTGGGAGGTCTGTGATAAAACAAAATTAAGCATTCAGGATCCGTTTTTCTTATTTATTTAGAACAAGTTTTACACTGCAAAACGTTTTTGTCCCCCCCCCCCTCCTACTAGTAGATCACTCCACAGCATATACACTTACTTTCACGTTCTTACAAGCCGTTTCTGTTTAATACAATGCATTCTACTCATTTTTGTCTCTTATTGCACGAAAAATTGAAATATAGTTGTAACATACAGACATATACATATATGCACACACACGTACTTAAAAACACAGAAAATACATACAACATTCCCATATATATATATATATATACATATATACACACACACACACACAGGAACGCATAAATATATACAGACAGGTGCATATACACACACACACACATCTTCAAGCATAGATAAAATCATTTGCTAAACAAAACGATTTTAAATACTTACTTTAATCAACTATTCTTTAAAAAGCAAACCAAAATTTCTCTTCAAGATTTGTACATATTATTAGGTGGCTTTAGCGTATACAACAAGAAAGAATGAAAATACTTGAGTGTAATAAATTATGATAATTAAATGAGTAAATAAATTAAAACGATGTAAGCGTTATTGAAACTAAGTCCAGCACTCTTGAAGAAACTTCGATATAGATAAAACGTCACAATTTTTAAAATATTAATAAAGGAAGCAAAAACAGGTGGCTTTAGGATATTAAACAAATAATTAAAACATCTAAATTTAATAAATTATGATAAGGAGCAAATAACTTAATACGGGGTAAACATTATCAAAACTTAGCCCAGCACTCTTGAAGAAATTTCGATATAAATACAACAGATTTTAAATATTACTAACACAAGCAAAGATCACATAATAATACTTCCTTCGCTTTTGATTTGCGATATACTCAAAACTAAAATAGTCCAACACTAGAATGAAAATTTTGCTATGAAAAATAATAGTAAAAGTAGAATCTCACTGTACAATATACATTTCTGCTTGATGAAATTCTCGTTATTATGAAAAGAAAAATGCCGTAAGCTACTGTAATTTTTTTCTTACATAAGTTAGCCCTGGCCTTCCGCTTTGTCTTCTCTCGGGTAACGGTCATCCATCAACAAGTAAGATAAACAAAAATGTAAAAGTAGTTTTGGAATTCAAAACGAATTTGTTAGAAGATACCATGATGGGTGAACAATTCCATCTCCCTATTCTATATTGTTCTGGTTAGGCCCTAGACTTCAGTATTCCACGCCACACCGTGAATTAATCATTTGTTGTGTAATCTGTTATGTACATAGATATATTCGTTTTCTCTTCGGTAAACATTGCTGAGAATATATGAAATACAGAACTATACGTCAATACTTCAACGCTTGATCGTTTCTTTATGAACAAAGTTCTTACTGCGCGTACTTAGGCTTAGGCGTAAAATATCTTCATCCAATTTTAAAATAGCGAATCAGGTACTATTAATATTAATAGCTTTTATGTGATATCACTTAACTGTAACGTGACAAATTGCTAAAATATCACCTCTTCTATGACAAGTGAAATCGTCTTAAGCTTATGGTTGTCACAAGTACTTTATTCTTTGCGATATATTTTATATCGTAACAAAGGAAGTAACGTCGGTACAATCATGTTAAGCCTCACCAATAACTATTCAGTATTATTTGATGTGCCAAGCTATTTTCATCGACATTAAAGTAGAATTTTAAGAATTATGTTCATGAATATTATGAAGTAATATTTTACTGTCCAAAACAGATCAAGAGAAAGTTTTTGGTTACAAATTTCTTTAAATTTAGATTTGGACATTTCGGGAGTATTTCTGTAGACGGCTTTGTTTACAGAAACATTATTTACTACAGAAAACGTTTGATCTTTGTGCTTTTTTTTTTTTTTTACAAAAGCTGAACTTATTCTAGTGTGAACAAGATAAGTTACTCTTGAATTAACTCTGTTTTAGTCTAACACACTGAGAAATAACCGTTATTCAAAGATAACTCTTTGTATATAACCCCCACTTTAGCACAATATTTAACAATACAAAAACTATGACATCAGTTATTGGATAAGGTTATATACCTTAGTTAAGTTTTATTATAATGCATCCACATGGAATTTTTATTAAACTATAGATAACTAACATCTAAAAAAAGAACTTTCAACCAAGCCGAACTTCATCTTATAGATTCATCGAACCAACCAATGTACCTGCTGTGACTCTTAGCCAATCCCAATATGAAACTAAAAAATTAGGACCAATGATTATAAACGATTTGAGAAGTTCCACTTGCAATAAATAAACTATAAAAGATAATCACGACATGAAGATCTGTCGCGGAAGCTGATGATGGGAGCTGACCTGTGACCTTTGTAAGTTAGCCGGTTATTCATTCTGACCTCTCGGAGAATGGTCTTCTTACAGTCTTGGAAAAAACTCCCACAACTACTGTAATTCGAAATATGTGAAACGCGTCTCCCGTTATTTCCGGTTTCTTGTTCTGACACGTCACTGCTTATCAACCAACTGAAATCAGGAGAAAGATGAGCACTGTTTTGTCTCGAGACCGGTGGCACCTGGAGGCAAGGAGTGGAAATAACATGGTCATTGTCATGTTTCACAACATCGTTCGTTGTAGGCACGTGGACTTCTGTCACGCTATCGTGGATTCCAAACGACCTGTTACCCGGAGAATACGTCACAAGGGGCTCTTCTTTCCCCACAAGCCAGTAGGTTCGCATTTCACCTTTCCCCTAAAACAGTAATGTGAAAAATATTGTTAAAAATAAGATGTATATCTATATATTTCTAAAGTTGTGTTATTTATGTGTGTGTGTGTGCAGAAGATGACTTGAGAGTTTATGAAGTATTTAATGTATTTATTTAAGGTTGGAAAATTACAATGTGCGAAAAGGGTGTTGTTGTTGAGAGGTTGTTGATTGATCCCTCGCCCGGTAGGCTCAAAGGGTGATCTAATAAGAATATCATAGAAGAATAGAGTATCAGCAAACTTGAAAAGTAAAAATCAGATATCAGTGCTAGTGCATGTTTGTGAACACACTCTTTCCGCAATATAACTAAATGCACATAATTTTGCTATAAAAAATAAAATAAAAATGAGTCAGTTTGGCGTTATGGTCGCAATAACGCAGCCCTTCAGTGGTATGTCTGTGGACTTACAATGCTAAAAACTACAAACTACATTTAACTACAAACAAACGAGAAATAACGCAAAATGTCCAATTTCCGCGTATGTTTATTAGTCTGTGGCTCTGATGAACATGGGTCCATCTGTCCAAAGTGATGGTGTTTATCTTCTTTTTTTTTAAGTGATTTCCTAACTTTTTATCTTACGTGTGTTTCTATTATTTTGAACATGAATAGACATGTATATTTTTACAGAGCTTATTAATACGCATAGCCTACCAATATGCAAATGAACAACATCGATAATACAAATCGACTATGTGCATGACGTCATGCGCAAGTAACCCCGGCGTCTAAATCGCGCTGTAAAGACCACAAAACAACTGTTTGTTTGTTTTTAAGCGCGAAGATTTATGGGCTAATCTGTGCTATGCCCACCGCGGGAACCGAAACCCTCTTTTTTTTTAGCTTTATACTTCTGACTTACTCCTGAGCCACCGAATGGGGTGGGGATTACAGAACAAAACGATTAGCTATCTTTTCATATTGTTGCGTCAGCGAGGTCACGTGACTAGTGTCACACCACCTATTTTCTAGAAATATCCCGTTCCTTCGTGAATGCTCTAGCATTTACTAGATATATGTTTGTCTGGTATATATATAAGACGCTCACAACGTGACGGGACAATGTGTGTAGGTAATGAGTAATTGAACTGCAGTCAGATAGAGATGTATTGTTGAAGTTAACGTTCGTTGTTATAGCGTTTGTTATAGCGCGACTGTTGAAAATAAGTGTATCGTAAAGTTGTATTCGGAAAGAATAAACCAGTTTTATTAAGTAAGGACTTGTGTCGCTAAAGTTTCGTCGGAACGAAGTTACGGAAAAGCAACTAACGACTGGAGGCGTAACAATATTCTCTGGTTGCGTTAATGTCAATTTAAAGTGAGTTTCAAATGCGAGACAAGGCCTGATGGCATGAATTTTTTCATTTATAAAGGCAGATTTTGCATTTTGTTTGCATAATTGCTCATATTGGTATTAATGATAATGAAATAGTGGATATATAAGCCAGAAATGTTGAAGCATTTATTATAACACACGAATGTTCCTCTGGGTACAAATGAAGTTAAGTCTCATTGAAATCATGTGTATTCATTGTGGGAAACACAGGAACAAAAGGAAAGGAAGTGTTTATATTCCAGGCGGATGTAAAGGTCAGTTTTGTTTTTACAGGGAAAATAAAACAGGTGAAATTATAATAAATTGATTAACAACTGGACACTGTGGAATAAATAAACATCTCCGTCTAACTGACAAACGCATAGATGGAAGATGTGAAAGTAAAATGAAATATCATAGGCTATAAATTCTAAGACATATTTTGTGGATAACTGCTCCAGTCCAATAGGTGGCTGTAAATAACCCCATTGGCTTAAATCTACCATTAAGAGAAATAATCAAAGACCATGGCACAAAATACAAACAGTCATGCCTCAAAATAAAAAGGTTCCTGTAATTAACCGTATTCAATTAGAAGATGGGAGGGCGATCAACGTTATCGAGTAATCGCCAGGTCATTTGTAGTACCGCTGTATGTAGTAAATATGGCGGCAATACGTTTTTGCGCTTGCCGGGCGCTCGAAACCAACAGAAAGGACTCTTCTTGCTGCTGTAAAAACTTTAAGTCAGACAGCCGCTATTGTTATAAAACTGGGCAAACGTATTCAAATATCATCAAACGTTATCTTCATAGCGGGGGCTACAATGGCCATATAACTAGACAAAAGCCTCTCCTCACTCCAAACAATATTGTAAGGCAACAGTAGTTGACATCACAGATGCTATAATACTCTCCTTTAGAGACACTATATATTGAAAGAAATAGCTTCAAAACTATTATCATATTAAGTACATTAGTTGTTAATAGGCGATTAAAATCAGCACTATAAAACAATAATGAAGTTAATATAAGATAAGCCTTAAAATTTATAAAGTCCATTTTAGTTTCCAGTCGTAACCTTGAAGTCATAACGGAAATTATCTAGTGGTGATAGATCCAAAGCGTTAATGATATCCCATC
>NW_013668523.1:69158-71127 GCF_000517525.1 Limulus polyphemus | reverse complement strand
ATCGACAGTACACAGTATTGTTAAATCTAGTGTCTTCTTATTGACAGTAAACACTATAGTTAAATCTTGTGTCTTCTTATTGACAGTACACAGTATCGTTAAATTATGTGTCTTCTTATCGACAGTACACAGTATTGTTAAATCTAGTGTCTTCTTATTGACAGTAAACACTATCGTTAAATCTTGTGTCTTCTTATTGACAGTACACAGTATTGTTAAATTATGTGTCTTCTTATCGACAGTACACAGTATTGTTAAATCTGGTGTCTTCTTATTGACAGTAAACACTATCGTTAAATCTTGTGTCTTCTTATTGACAGTACACAGTATCTTTAAATCTTTTGGCTTGTTAGTTGGGCAAACGTATTCAAATATCATCAAACGTTATCTTCATAGTAGGGGCTACAATGGCCATATAACTAGACAAAAGCCTCTCCTCACTCCAAACAATATTGTAAGGCAACAGTAGTTGACATCACAGATGCTATAATACTCTCCTTTAGAGACACTATATATTGAAAGAAATAGCTTCAAAACTATTATCATATTAAGTACATTAGTTGTTAATAGGCGATTAAAATCAGCACTATAAAACAATAATGAAGTTAATATAAGATAAGCCTTAAAATTTATAAAGTCCATTTTAGTTTCCAGTCGTAACCTTGAAGTCATAACGGAAATTATCTGTGGTGATAGATCCCAAAAGCGTTAATGATATCCCATCTATCAGACAAAATCCAAACGATGATGAAAAACTAATTAGCAATCATGGAAAATCAATTAAGGGAACAGAGTTCAATGCTTATACCCACAACATCTCAACTCCTACTGCCTTTCACTGTCTGCAGCCAGCTGTGGGAAGGCAGTTGCCCTTAAAAGTTCTACTAATATCAAAAGTAGAAATATGATAAAACTACTCCAAAAATATTTCTACTAAAAGTTACTCCTAACCTCCTCTCTTAAAAGTTCTAATAGTTCATAAAGTAAAAAAAAAAAAATCCACCTTAATAATTGTACTATAAGTTACTCCCAACCTCCGCCATTTTCTAAAAAGGTGACATAATAATGTTTTAAATAATATTTCATTAAAAAATGTCTAAGAAACTTAAACCTATCTCAATACGAAATCGATATATCTTTTAATATTTTCAAAAATAAAATAAAAAAGTGCAAGAAGAATTTATTAGTTATATATCTTAGTTAAAGAAATTAATAAAACAAGTATATTTAGCAAAAGAACTCTAAAGAAAAATAATATTATTGCCAATATAAAGAAAGCCATATAAAAGTGAAATATACATGTAGATTCTTCTTCTTCTCACTTGCCATCTTTATATGCTATTCCAATATTGCATAAAATTCCTATCAAGTTCAGATTTATTACAAATTATTTAAATACAGTTATTAAATCTGTATCTGTTGTTCTTAATACTATTCTAGATGTTGTGGATGAAAAAAATTAAAGCACTAAGTTTAAATTATCCAGATAACTGTTTTTTGGACTATTAAGAACAACATTCCAGTTTTGGAATGTATAAATAAATTAAATGCTTCAGATACGGTCAGTTCTTTTTCCACTTATGATTTTACGACATTATATACTAAAATATATCCGAAAGATTTATTCAAAGTATTCAATGGCCTGTTCGAAAATTTTATAGATACAGAAGTAGATATTCCAAAATTTAAATTGACTAAAATCAAATATTCTTCATTTCTGTGCTTATAATAGTTATATTACTTTTAATGGTATATAAACAAACAGCGGGTATTCCAATGGGAGCGAACTTCTCTTTAAATATGGGTAATATGTATTTGTTTTTTTATGAAATAGGTTTTATATATAACCAGAGCTTTACACCATGCTTACTATATCCAAAAGAACTCCTAGCGGCAAAAAGTAATAACGATCATTACTGTTGAAAGAAGTTTTTTTCATCATCACGCGACCTTCTGACCTCCAGTACTA
>NW_013668523.1:64236-68410 GCF_000517525.1 Limulus polyphemus | reverse complement strand
TCAAACAAGCAGATACATAACAATATGCAATGACACAAAAAATGTTCCCGGCTTAGGAATCAAAACTGGAATAGAAGATTTAACTAGAAGATGAGTGCAACAATCAATCAGAGATAAACAAAGAACTAAGATAACAAATAAAAGTCACACATCCACTGAAGTTAATGAAACAGATATCGATCATCAAGAAATGAAAACGGACGACGAGAGCACGAAGATATTTCAAGGCAAAAAAAAACAACAACAGAATCTGGTTCCCTAAAATACCCAAAGACAATCAAAACCTATATGATTTCACTCAAGAAATTTCATGTAGAATTCAAGGGTATTTACTGAAAAACCATAAAATTAAACAAAACATCACGAAATGCCAAATATCAGTCCTTAAAGAATCAAGAAACAACCCACAAATTATTATTGTAAAGGCTGGTAAAGGTGGAAAAACTGTAATTATGTAAACAGAAGATTACAACAACTTAATGGAACAACATCTAAATGATTTAACCAAACTTAGAGAACTAACCACAAACCTTAATGAATGTTATGGAAAACAACTGAATAGCCTACTTTTAAAGTTAAAAAAGAACAATGATTTAACCGAAGACATGTGCAACATCTTAAGAGTAACCAATGCACGTACCCCTTGTTTATTTGGTGCTCCATAAATTCATAAAAACCCAATTGAAATCCGCTCTATACTTTCAAGTTATGCCAGTTATAATCATGAGCTTGCACGATTTTTAGATTTTCTCACCAAACCATTACACAACAACAACAAATACAAAATCAAAAGGGTTCTAGAATTTAAAAAAAAAATCTTAAAAACCTAAACAATCACCACAAACTGTACAGTTTCGACTTAGTCTCCATGTATACTATGATACCAATAGAGGAAACAACAAACCTAGCTCTAGAATTATCAAAAAATTCTGAAATATTGAATTACAACCTGAATTTAGAAATTTTGGAAACTTTCTTTCACTTTGCATTAAAAATATGTTTTATGAACAAATTGATGGACGAAGCATTGGAAGCCCCTTATCGCCCGAATTGTTCATTACCAAAATAGAAAGTCTGGCCATCAATACAGCTCTAAACCCTCCCGCATACTGGTTTAGATACGTCGACGATGTATTTTGTAGCTTCAAAAATACGACTATCAACAATCATTTCTACAACACATAAACAACATCCATAATAACATCAAACTCACTTACGAAGAAGAAAATGAAAACCAAGTTTTAAATTACATGAACATAGCAATAGAAAGAAACACTAATAGTTTCAACACCAAAATCTGTCACAAGCCATGTAATGACAGCAACTATATAAAGTGGGACTCAACCCACTCCACACAACAAAAAATCGGCACATTATCATGTATTTATAACATAGCATTTAATATATGCAGTGACATAAATCTACAACACGAACTACAAACAATATCCGAGACATTTATAAACAAAAGTAATTTCCCTAAACAAATCGTCACTAGAACCTTGGCTAAATGTTAAAACAAATTCAATAACACCAAAAAAGAAACAGAAAACACTACAAACTGAAAGAATGGTGAAAATTACATTAACACTGACATATTTCTTTTTAGGATAATTTTCAATAACATATTTAAATTTTATTTAAAACAATATTATGTTACCTTTTTAGAAAAGGGTGGAGGTTGGGAGTAATTTAAAGTATAATTATTAGGGTGGAGGTTGGGAGTAATTTAAAGTATAATTATTAGGGTGGATTTATTATTATTATTTCTACTTTAGGAACTATTTGAACTTCTAAGGACAGAGGTGGGGAGGAACTTTTAGTAGAAATATTTTTGGAGTAAAACACACAGTACACCTAGTAACAGCATCTACCTATAGTAACACCATCCGCCTATAGATCCTTAGTATCACCCTCTGCCTAGTAACACCATCCGCATATAGTAACAGGCCCTCTGTTATCGAACTATGATGTTAGTTCTCCCCCTAGCAACATGCTGTCTGTTGACTAACACTCTAATTATGATGTTACGTGTCATGGCAGCGAAGCAACTATCCCCTCTCAATGCGCCCCGTGGATCCACTTCGTGGAACTATGACCTTTTCGTCTCTACCTCTATTGCCTGAGGCAGGCAATCGGCGTGTGTCTGAAGAGGCCTGATCACTACTCACTATAACTTTGTGTTTCTTGAAGCATTTCTGTTTTGTTTTTTGTGCTACTGAATGAATGCTTATGCATTTACTTAAGCTCAATGATTATTTCAAATATCACCCTAATCACCCCCCCCCCCATCCTCCAGTTAGGCCAAATATCACCCGCTTTTTTTCTAATCTTCCAAGTAAAACACCATCCAACTTTCCCGTTCTTTTGAGTCAAATGTCACTCATTATTTCACTCTTGAATGAAATGTTTCCCGTGTCTTTTCACACTACTTTGGGGTTAAATATCAGACTTTTTTCATTCTAATTAATATTAACTTCTAATTAAAGCAAGCTACCTACATGGATGAGAACATATACTTAGCAATGAGTATAATTAATTAAAATAACGTTCGAACTATATCACTTATAATGATATAGAATGCGCTCTTTCATCAATCAGGTACCTCGCTGTTTTCGAACGTAATATTACTTCATACATATCTCCTTGGGGTTATTTATTGCTCGATGTTTTACTTATTCGGGTACCTCGCTGTTTTCGAACGTAATATTACTTGATACATATCTCCTTGGGGCTATTTATTGCTCGATGTTTTACTCAATCGGGTACCTCGCTGTTTTCGAACGTATTATTACTTGATACATATCTCCTTGGGGCTATTTATTGCTCGTTATTTTACTCTATTTTATCCTTTTTTTATTCGAGAGATACACCTTTTTAAATGAAATATCGTTCAGTTTTTCGCCCATTGGGTCAAATATTTAAATAACCTATTACCCGATATTTTTGTCTTTGGACAAGTAGTGTCCTCGATTTAACTTTTGTTTAGTCAATCAACCAATTTTTTAAATCTTTCATAACAAATTCACAATATACTGACTTTTTCACATTTCGTTCCTGGAACGTTTCAGTTATAAGGCCTTTTCTGACGAGATATTTTACAACATCCAATTTGTCACTGATATAGGTTGGGTTTTTGAGTTAATAGATTAAAGAACAAGAAACAAGAATAACGCGGTATTGTTGCTATAGATGGTGCTATTAAGCTGGCAAAATAAGGGGCGTTATTATAAATTATTATAAGTTTCTAATACACCGCAAATAAATCAAATATATGTTTATAGTTTGAAGCTATCACCTAATCTCTTCAATTGTGACTTGGATAATGAAAGAATATTACTTAGACAAGAAAAGATACAAACCTCACTTGACTAACATCCAAGTTGTGATTGGGTGATGAAGAAACGTAATTGTACAACAGGAACAAATCTCACGATATAAGTGTACTTTTCTTAAAATAGTTTCAACTGTTGCTTAATAATATGAGTAATCAACGTGTTTCTCTAGAGGACTATTGTAGCTTGAAGAATTTCAACAAATTCAACTGATATTATTCTTTTCTAGAACTTATTAACCGAGAAATGAATTCTAGTTTATGTGTCTTGATTTGATAAATCTAATTTTGGAGTATTACAGACCAATAATAACTTGTCTTATATATTACAATATTAATTACCCGAACGAGTTTACATATCAACGTATGTAGTAAGTTGCTTCCTCCCATTATCCGAGTATACTGCGTTAGGCATAACTTACCTTGATTAGCGTTAGCCCTCTCTCGTTTAGGATGTAGCCTCCTAATTTATCCAGAATATTCTTAAACGCTTCACTAACATGGATACTTAGGGCTGTAGAGAAAAGATTCATTCCAATTGAATTCCATAAGTCATGCAAAGACAGAACTTTGAAATTAAAAAAACAATAATAAAACATCACATTATGAATAGTGATACATGAATGTTTATATATATTGGGAATGTAGACTTAACTGTTGTAAAATAGAATCGTACTTGAGCATTAAGCATATTTCTAATGCAAAAACAAAATGTAATTTAAAATGTTTTTAAAGTTTTATACTGTAGTATCTTCTCAATATTACGTATGTTCAATGTAAGAAAACAAGCTAAGCCTAAAATTGCGAAGCCTAAAATTACAAGTAAATGTTAAAACATTTATC